>NW_007248638.1:182455-316666 GCF_000164805.1 Carlito syrichta | reverse complement strand
GGAGGGAAGGAGGGAAGGAGGGGGAAAGAAAGAAGGACAAAAAAACTAATTAGAGGATTGATCCAACACCTACCAAGAGGAGTTGCAGAAAGAACACAAGAAGCAAAAAAGGGAGAAATAAAGGCAAGAAACCACATTGAGATACCACCTAACTCCAGTAAAAATGGCCATAATTAATAAAACAAAAAAACTACAGATGCTGGTAAGGATGCAGAAAAAAGAGATAGCTTCTATACTGTTGGTGGGAATGCAAACTTGTTCAGCCTCTATGGAAAACAATGTGGCAATTCCTGAAATAACTAGAAATTGACCTTCCACACGATCCAGCAGTCCTCCTTCTAGGAATCTACCTGGAGGAACTTAAATCACTCTACAAAATAGTTACCTATACACACATGTTTATTTTAGCACTATTTACAATAGCAAAAACATGGAACAACCATGCTGCCCATTAAAACTGGACTGGATTTTAAAAAGTGGTACATATATACATGGAATATTATGCAGCCATAAAGGGGAACAAAATTATGGACATCACAGCAACTTGGATGAATTTAGAGTCTATAATACTCTGTGATTTATCACAGAAACAAAGATCTGAGTACCACATATTCTCACTCATAAGCAGACACTGAACATTTACCATAATACTATAACAAAGGGATTAGCAGTAGCCAGAAACTGCTGAGGCAGGGGGACACATAGTATTAATAAGAATACCTGATCTCAAACCAGGCAAAGTGGAGACCAAAGGAAGGCCCAAACTTTACCTATATGATGACCACTTTTATACCTACTCTTGAATTGTATGCCACATCTTTAAAATAAAATAATTTTTAAAAAAAATTATCAAAGAAATCAAGCAAGAAAATTTCCCAGCACTGAAACAATACATGTACAGATTGAAAGGGTTCTCTGAGGGTCCGAGACTATAAATGATGAAAAACTTACTCCAAAGCATACATTTGAGAAATTTCAGAATACCAGGGTTAAAGAGATCTTAAACTCTTCCAGGAAGAAAAAACAGATTTCATAGAAAAGAATAGGAATCAAAAAGACATCAGGCTTCTCAGTAACAGTAAGATTCCTGATGGCCAATGAGTTATGCTTTCACAATGCTGAAGGAGAATAAGTTTCAACCAGAGCTGCTTCCTGGGTGTGCTACCAGTGAAGTTGCCAAGGGCCCCCCTTTAGAAGGGGATCTCACACTTGGCTGTAAAGTTGTGGTTGTCATCTTGAAATTCTTAATAATTTTATTTTTGAATCTGTGTTTTGTAAATGAAGTCAAACAGCACAGAGGTGCATGCCCTGGGCAGCCTTGGCTCATGCCCAGTCCTGCCCCTGCGGTCTCTTGCCTCCCTGACATGGGTTCTAGGCCCTTTCCCTACCCAGAGACCATTGCTACCCTCTGCCCCCGGTGGGATGATTGGGTTGAACAAGTACATCCCAACACTCTTAGTTGCAAATCCAGACTCTGGTGCCTATGAAAGCCCCTAAAGCATTCCTATGCCTGAGGCAGTGAAACATAAAAGACAAGTTAGAAACTCCATGGAAGATTAAGAGAGACCAAGACAGAAAGGAAAAAGTTTTTCCTGCTTTTGTAAAAAAAGACCTCACATGTTTATTTTCACCGGGCCCCACAAATTATGTAGCCAGTCCTGATTACAATGTAATGACTGCTTAAAAAGTGAGAATTGGGTTTTTTGTACCTCAAAAGCTCAACTGTGAATATCACCAAAGATAAAATGAGCTGATCCTCCTACCATTGGTAGATTTATAATCACATCCGGATGGTTCCAGTGAAGACCTGGGACCCTACCGTTGGAAATTCCTACTTCCAGTATGTCTTTTTTGAGCAATACTCTTCCTACTGGATTAAAACACTAACACTAGGTGTTGGATCCACATCCAGCCAGTCACAACTTCTGACCAAATGAAACAGTTTCAGATAGAACTCGATGCCCCCAAGGGAATCCATGAGTAGATTTAGGAGTTTAGTAGAGTTTTTTGCCATGTGAATAGAGACACCTGAATTCAAAGGGTTTCTTGAGGTCTTCTAAGTTCAAGTTAAAGCAAAATCATCTCAAGGAGAGTATGAGACTTGGAAAATGGCTCCCAAAAATGAGGAGGATTTCCTTCTCTGGGGAATTTTAAGAGGAAAAGAGATTCCAGCTCATCTGGAAGAGCATAGTTTGGGCCAGAGGCAATGGGGTGGGGGAACTCAGACAGACTCTCTAAGCCCCTCCCACATCATGAGTCTCTGATTTTCATTTTCTCAGACACCAAGGTCATTGCCAGCTGTGAGAATAGCCAAGTCTAGACCTTGCTCTTTGAAGTAAGCATTGCTACTTGCTTCACACAGGTCCACATTCCCAAAGCATTTTATTTTCTTCCCACCCCCATCCTCTCCCCTCACTGCCACTCCAGGAATCTCAGACCTCACTGGATTTGGTGACCTGACAACTGCCCTTTACATAGGGATTTGTATGGTAAATTGCCACTAAGAGGCCCCTGATCCATGTCTTCCTCACCAATTTATGCTGTCGTGGTTTTCAGACAGAAAGTGGGGTGTTCACATGTGGCAGGCTTGGCGGCTCATCAGACAGGTTCTATTAACTTGGTCGCCAGGTGGTAACCATATTATTTCATGCCTCTCCGTAACTTTTGTGCAACACAATTACCTTTGACAGTTCTTGAGTGGGACAGCAATTTTCAGCAAATGTTTTCAGTAACCAGAGGCCAGGAGGAAAGGAAATGTGAGTGCTTCGGTTAAGCCTTGAGCATGGCTCTGACAGCTCTTCAGCACCTCTGTCGTTTTATAAATAGGAATTCAGTGGAAATTCAGTACACATGGAACTTACAGAAGAGGGTTGAGCAAGGCCGTTGGTTCCCACTGTATTTAAGAAAAAATGTGTCCTTACACAGGATAAGTCCTACCATAATGTTCTTCTGAGCTCCAAAATACAGCAGGTTGCAAGAATGTTCTTTAGTGGAGTTTCATGCTAAGGATGTTTTGTCCTTCTTCATGTGAATTCCTCATTACAGAGAATGTGACATTCACTTCTCAGGCTTGCAAATTTACTGTGCCTTCATCATTCCTCATTGTAGTCACCTTCTTAGTATAGATTTCTAGTCTTGGGAAAAAGATAACCAGTCATCACAGGTGGGCTGTTCAAAATCTGGTCTTACATAGTGAGAATTTGAAAGTCAATTGCATCTCCACATTCTCCACCACCACCACCACCACCATCACTAATACACACACAAACACACACCTGTACCCATGCACCCACAGGTAATAGCCACTTTCTAAGACAGCACAAAACAAACTACCTGCAGTCCCTAGTTTCATTGGAAAGAAAAAGAGCCATGTGGCCACCAAGTCATCAGGTATTAAAGGGACTGATTATACACAATTGACAAATCTGCAGAGTTTAGGGTTAGTAGGGTTGAACATGTGGTCACATGGTCACACCTACATCCCATTGGCCTGGGTACACAGCAAAAGTTCCCTTTGACACACCCAAGAGAAGAGTATGGCCTTTGCTCTCATTTCATTAGCAATGTTTTACAGGCAAGCTTTCTTTTGATCTCCAGTGACTAGACACAAGATATCATCAGCTCTAAATCAAGCTACATTTTTACCCTCTCTCTGAAACTGGTCTCATCAGTGAGGACAACACTAGCTAATCTGTAACATGTTGCAGATAGCAACATCTCCTGGTACCATCATTTTTCACCTTCTCTATTTGCTTGGCAGCTACTTTGTCAATAACAGCTAGTGATTTTTTTTTTCCCAGACTCACAGAAAAGAATTTTGATTATAAACTTTGGCTGCATACCTTATCCCTATCAAAGTTTGACATTTAGCCATTACTGATTTTGAACTGATTTCCCATGCATCTCAAGGCTTTGTTCTTTCCTTACGTGTGACTTTTTAGTAGAAGTCAGCAACCCAAAAAGTGATCTGCATGAGATATAACACAGAATAACCCAAGTAGACATAGCCTTTCTTCTCCCCAAACATCACAGGTGACAGCATGTCACCTTCTGTAAGGGTTTAACATCCATCTTCTTGGTTGGGAGATGACAGGAGGAGAGACAGTCACCAGCCAACATGTACAGAATCAAGCAGTCTTGGACCATGTTCAATATGAAAATAGTAGGTCAAAATCTTTTGTTCGATTCTTCAAAAATAACAGTCTTTAATCAGTTTCTTTCTTATCATAAAAACACAAAATATGTCTATTACCAAAATGTCAGTTAGTGCAAGCAAACAAAAAGTAAAACAATCAAAAAACCTTAAATACCTAAATTTTCCCTCATGGGATCATTGTTGGTTAGTTAGGCCAACACCCTCCCAAGTACTTCCTTACCTGGCTGTCTCTGCTAGAGAGTTCGAAAAAAAATTAAATACTACCCAGCATCCCTTGCAGCTTAGGTGGTCATATGACACATTTCTAGCTAATGAGACCTGAACAGGGGAAATAAAAACTCTGGGAAAATTCAAGATTCTCCCATTTTTCTTCCTTGAAGGGAGCTGCAGCTGCTATCTTAGGACCACAAACAGCACGAGAAGGGCAGTCAATACGTTAAGGATGACAGAGTGGACCTTCACTCTGTCTTCACTACACCGCTGAACCAGCACCAGCAGCCTTTCTCATCTAGACTTTGTATCAGGATAGAAAATAACTGCCTGCTTATTTCGGTCACTGCTGATTAGGTTTCTGTTATATGCAGCATTCTTAACTGATACACCCAATTACCTATCAAAAGCCACAACTTTTTTTTTTTTATAACTAGATTTACCTTTTTAAAAAACTTTTTAATGTTATGGTTAAATAGTACTTGTACATGTTTATGGGGTGCATGTGATATTTTGATACAAGCATGCAATGTTAATAATCAAACCACAGTAATGAGGTTATCCATCACCAACATTTATTGTTCCTTAGTGTTAGAAACCTTCCAATTCTACTCTTAGTGATTTTGAAGTCTACAATAAATTATTGTAAGGCCTTTTGCTTTGGAAGGAGATCAAATGCAGGTCTTTTTATTTAACCCAAAACATTTCAAATTTGTCGTTGAAACCATTTATGCGCCTACTCTTTTTGTTTTTTAATTTTTAATTTGAAAGATGTGGGGTACAATTCAGGGTTAGGTATAAAAATGTTCATTATGCAGGTATCCTTGTTGATGAGGTGAGACCCCCTTCTCGGCAGTTATCCTACCCTTGAATAATAATAATAAATAATATTTTAATGGCACCTTAGCTTTCACTATCTCAGTGCCCTAATCTCCATTTTGGAAGTAAGGAAACAGAAGCATAGAGAGGTTGAAGTCATTATGGTACCAGAGAATAAGCATGCTACCTTTTCCTTGTCCTCTAGAAACAAGATACTTTTTTGTCTTTCCTTTTCCAAACCCTTTCCCCATTTGGGCGAGCATGCCTCAAATGTCATTTTCAACTAAGTTTTTATCCCAATATTTAGCATGGCTTTTAGAAGCACACAGAACTAAATTCAACTCTTACTCACCACCTAACAAGCATGACTCTTGGCAAGTTAACTTCTTGGGATTCAGTCCTCTCTTCTCTTCAAGGAAACTCTGAGGACTAAATGAGATAATGTGAGTTGAGAAAATGAAGCATACTTTTTATGATCTCTGTGATATTTTCCAACTCTGTAACTCTGTAATAGGATTCATCTAACATTTCTTGCAGACTTACAGTGTCTCGTTATATTGCATGATCCTCAGAGTAGCCTAGTAGAGTGGAATAGAATCCCCAAACCACCTCAAAACTTAGCAGCTTAAAACGACAGCCATCTATCATTTTTTTAGAATTCTACAGATGAACTAGATGAATAGTTCTTCCCATCTGGGCTGACTTGGCCAGGCTTTCTCATACATCTGTGATCAAATGGGGGGGTCAACTGGTGGCTGGCTGTCCTGGGATGGCTGCCATCACATGTCTGGTGGTCGGACGGCTGTCAGTCAATGCAGCAGATGACAAGCACAAGCCTCTCACCCTCCCACACGCTGGTTTGGGCTTGCTCACTCAGTGGTCACAAGAGAATGAGAGAACACCTGTGACACCCCTTGCGGCCCAAGCTCAGAACTGCCACATTCTATTAGTCAAAGCAAGTCACAGACCAACTGAGATTCCGTGGATGAGGAAATAGACTTCACCCCTTGATAAGAGGAGCTGCAAAGTGTAGAAAGAGTTTGTGGCCATTTTTAGCCATCAATTACAATTACAAACTCAGCCAGTTTTCCAGAGCCACACATGTGGGCTGGCCTTCCCAATTCTTCACTGCCCCAAAAGCCAGACAAAGTTTGTTTTTCCAGCAGGGCACATATTGCAGGTCTGGATAAGTTGTTTGCTTTTGTGTTTGTTTTGACTCTTAGCTATTTCCAGGATGTTGCTTTCAGAGAGGAGAATGGCTCAGTTCTGTGTGCCATGTGTATTGACCGACTGAGAGGGAGCAGGGCTCTGTGGTCAGAGGTCCTAGAAGCTGGTACGGACAGAGGCAGCAGAGACTGTGACAGACCCTCCAGGGCACCGCCCTTCCAAAATAAAATGGTCTTCCATCTTAGGTGCTTAGAGCTGCATGACAGCCAGAATTGTACAAGTCAGAGGCATGACCTGCTTGGTTGTCCAGTCAAGCCGGGGGTGACATGGTAGGTTCAGCTCACCAGTTAATCGGAGACAATCCCAGCCTGAGGAGTTAGTAGAACTCCCAGTCCTCGAATGACAAGGTCTGTTTCAGGTTTTCTCTGCTTGCCTGTTTGGAGATTTCACAGGGGACACAAAAGGTTGCAAAGGGCTTTGGAATGTTCTGTTCAATGAAATCACACCCTGCCCTCTGGATGAGGACCAGGAAGGTCACACACTCCCAACATGATGTGCTGTAGGGGATGGGTTGCTTCTGGCACCTTCCAAAAACCCGTCTGAGACCAGAACAAGGAGAAACTAGAGGATGTGGCTGGCAGAGATACAGGAAGGAATGTCTCAAAAAGAGCAAAAAATTACTCTCCTGTGCTTTGCTGGCCGAGCCTCTGGGAACAGAGCCTTCTCCTGAGGAAATATTGCAACACGGTTCAGATGTGGAAGGGTCAGGGAAGGGTCCCAGCGGGGGGGGTTGGGGGCAATGTGCCTTCACTGTCTTCTCTGACCTCAGGCACAACCCTGCTTGGGGGCATTCCTGCGTGAGTGCGCAAAATGAGAAATTCCTCCTACAATTCTCCCCACCCACACGCAGGTATTAAATGAGGTCCGGCAGGAGGCCAGCATCAGATATCCTGGAGACCACAAACCTCCGCCAGCCTCACCGCCCCGCCTGGGAGAGCGGGAGACTCCAAAGCTGGAGGGAGGCACAGTTTGGCTCTTGGAAAATGGCCCTATTGGGCTACATTCCCCCAGGGACTTGTTTTTTGGCTCTAGAGACAATGCTGAGTTCAGTTCTCACCCACATGGAAGTTTCCAAGTCCAAAAGCCAAGGAGACTCCCCAGACCATACCTCAACCCAAGGACACACAAATGAAATCCACCAACTTTCCCTCTGCGTTTCTCCTGGCTGGCTCCGGTTCCACTGCTTGGGGGCAGCTGGATCTGGGTCGAGCACCGCGGTTCCTTCGGGGATGGGGAGCACCCCCCAGGACGTGGGAAATCGCACTCCAGCCTCCCTGTACCGCCACACCCCTTCCTTTCACCTGAACTCCCACACCTGGGCCTCTGCTGCACCTCTCCCGGCAAGCGGCCATGACCTGCCCTTGGGAAGAAAGTCATCAGGGACCCCAACAAACAGAATCTATCCCTGCAGAATCTAGGACATGGGCCATCTCCCAGGCCTACCTGGACAGCCACATCTCCAAGGGCCACCACAAGGGCCAGGCAAGCCCCTCCTTGGTCCTCTGCACCCACCAGGCTTCCATATCATTACCCACCGAGGATTGTTCTCTCTTGTAGCCCCTCTGCTTGCAGATGTCTTACCCTCTCCCTTTTCTTAATTGCTCCAGTTCAAAACGATTTCACCTTTCTTTCCTTTTTTAGTGTATTCTCTTTTCTAGTTTGATTGTGTGACACAGGTAGGAATCTCATCCGGGATAGGAAGATGTATGACTGATAGAAGTTCAGAAGTACCCTTGAACTTGACCTCCAGTTCCAAGTCCAAAAACCAAGGAGACTCCTCAGACCCGGACCCAAGGACACACAAATGAAATCAACTGACTTTCTCTCTGCGTTTCTCCCTGCTGGCTCGTGTTCCACTGCTTGGGGGCTGCGGGATCTGGACTGAGCATGGAGGGGTCTTGGGGATAACTTCAAGCTTACAGAGTGTCTATATTCAATCACACACACACACACACACACCTGCCCAGACTTGATTCCTAAGCCTGAAGTTTCCTTCAACACAACATTTAGGTTTAGACTTTACAAATCATGGTTTTTTTAAAAAGTGCAATTAATTTAACCTAATAGAGGCCAAGGGCAATGGAGGGTGTTTACATAATAGGACTGGGAGAGATGGGGGAGACAGTGTTCATCTTCTTTGGGGGGAGAAACTTAGGGTCAGAGATTCCTGGGATTTAGCAGAAAGATCTGCCTGTAGAGAGATCTGTACCCAGGATAGGTTTTGTTTTGTTTTTTGTTTTGCTTTGTTTTCTGAAATGACCTTGCAAAGATCTCCTGGCTACAGTTGGTAACATTGATGCTCCTGGGAAGAAAAATTTGAGGTTGGTCCATTGGGTTGATGCCAAGTGTGAGGAGGAAGTGCCCTGAGGCTAAGTTCTCCACATGGCCGGTCCCTCACCCACTGAGCCAGCACCTCTCCATCTCCGTGCGCTGTATGTTCACTCCACACTCAGTGGTTAACGTGATCAATGGCCACAGCAGATGCAGAAATTGGCCTCAGTGGCCCCCCAAATTTATCTGGCTTGAGGCATAGTGAAGACCTAAAGTCCATCAGGATTCTGCTGAGCTTGAATCTGTGTAGAGAAATCAGGCCTCACACAGGTAAGCACCTCCAGTTAAACAGCCTCCCTCCCTGCTCTCATTCCTTCACCGCACCCCATACCTCCTCAGGCTCATATGTGTTTACATACATTCACCAGACTGGACACCCCAAAACATTAACCTGCCCTGATTTTACCTTTTTTTTTTTTTTTGAGTTGGAGTCTCACTCTGTCACCCAGACTGGAGTGCAGTGGACGCTCCCGGCCACCGCAGCCTCGACCTGCTGGGCTCCGGCGATCCTTCCGCCTCAGCCTTCCAAGTAGCCGGAATTACAGGCGTGCGCTACCACGTCCGGCTGATTTTTTTTTTATTTATTGTAGAGATGAGGTCTCGCTGCCCAGGCGGGTCTCGAACCCGCAGGCTCAGGCAATCCACTCACCTCAGCCTCCCAATGGCGCGGGATTACAGGCTGAGCCACCGAGCCTGGCTCTGATTTTACCTTTTAAAGCTAGTGAAAATTTTAGAGTTGTTCCTTTTCCGTTTTTTTAAATTTTAAGAACAATGTAACAGCATTATAGGAAATATTAAAAACAGTTAAAAATCATCCACCTTTATCCAATTATTTTTACTTCTGTTTAGCACTTATTTGTATGCCTGTTGGTCTTTTTTTTTTTTTTTTTCCTAATAGCAGTAATCAGAAGATAAGGGATTTTGTTGACTGACATTCTTTTCCATGTAGGCTGAGATTTCTGACCCATAAGGCCTTTGGGAACTAGAGTCCACCAGTGGCCAGACAGGCCCATTAGTGGTGTGGAAGGGCATTGTCAAAGTGGTGATGCGGAAGGGCACCATGGAAGTGCTGAAGTGCAGTAATTCCACCACTCCCTGAGTGAGTCCAAGCATCCTTGACCTCCACAGGGGACCAGAGGAAAAGTGAGTTCTTACCTGAGTTGAACACCTTTGCATGTGTACAGTGTCATGCTCCAGCCCTGCTCCCTGGCAGGTCTACACTTTGTAAGAGGGAATGGGTCTAGCAGACACCTTTTCCCAGCTGAGTGATGTAAGGCTGGTGCCTCACAGAACAGAGCTGTCAGTGTCTCTGGAGGATGGACCCTGGCACAGGTATCAAAGTGAGCAAGACACTGGATGCTTGTTTGCTGAGCCAACCCCATCGTGTCACTGTTTCCCCAAACCCAGTGGGTTTTCCTAACTCAGCCTGAGGTAGGAGGGGGACAGCTGGGAGTGTTAAGCAGGACCCAGGTACTGACCCCAACACTATCACAGCCTCCTCATGACCAGTGGCCCTCTTTGGTGACAACACATAGCTTCCTAATAACCTGTAACAACAAAAGAAGAACAGGAGTATTTGGCCAACACACTAGCAAGAGAAAACTTGAAGGCAGTTTGAGGGCTACTGCCCATTTGACAGGAGCCATGCTTCCAAACACAAATATTAACCTTGGCAATCTGACTGTCTCCTGCTTCATGACTTAGACAGCGCTTTTTGGGGTCATGTTTAGGTTGGGAAAGAGAGAGATGAAGAAAAAAAGAGACAAAGTCTCCTGGAACAAAGTGAGCTTTTTAATTCTAGACAGTTTTTAACTGGTACCAATGTTTAAAATCCATCCTGGTTAAAGCCTACTTTTTTATAAGCTTCTTGGGCAGAAGGGATTGTGGAGGTAAATCCAAGTAGTTCTTCCTGGGGGTTCTCAGGCTGGAAATACAAACATTAAAATGTCAACACTTGAACTCTTGGTAAAGATGGCAAAATCACTCAAGAGACGATTAATCTCACAACTCAAGACTGGGAGTCTTAGGAACCAGCTTCAGAAAGCCTGGATAACTTTCCTGCACCATGGTCTTCCCCAGGTGAGCCCACAGCCCATGAACCTACGCCTAGCCTCATCAGCAAGCCCAATTCTAAAAGAAGGCAGAGGTTCTGTCCACAGCACTGCACTAGCAGCCATGCACATATGGCGCGCCAGGGGCTAAGTGCATCTAGGGACGGAAGAAGAGAGCCTTCCTGGGGACCTCAAGGTTGTTGGTTGATGAGGGCAGCAAAACTCTCACCAGGGCTGGAGCCTTTGAAACTGGGGCCCCCAACCGTCAGCAGTCATCAGGCCGTCAGAGAAGCCAGGAAAACATACAGTGCATCTGTTAAGTCATGGTTTATGCCACAGTTATCTTAGTTCCCCAAGCTACATATAAATTGGGGCCCCTCTCACCATTTAAATCAATTATTCTACTTCTAATAAATTGCCCTGAGGCTATCATCAGGGCTGCCTGAGCAGTCTTTACCACTTAGAAGTTCCAGTGTGTTCACAAAAGTGAAAAGTGACTTGACTAAATATGTTATGTACAAATAAGTAATATGTAGCTTTTTAAAGTGATGTCTTAATTTAATGTGAAAAGTGTTGATATGGTAACTGAAAAGGGGTTATGAAACAGTTATGTACAGCGTTATCCCGAAAAGGCTGTGAAACATTGTGTATAGGATGTTACTATTTTTGTTTAAAATACCTATGTGTGTTTATATATTCACAGAAAAGAAATTTGTGTGGAGACTCCTTCCTTGCCTGCCTTCCACATTCCTTTCTTGACTCATAAAACAAGAGCCTTCTCCAACTCCTTGGCTCTCTCAGAGGGCCTGAGGAGGAAGTACTCACCCAGGAGCCGACCATCCAGCCTGGGGAGACTGACCTATCTTACTTGGTCGCCTTAGTACACAAGCAGATGGGAGTTCTTCATCAAAACCTGAGACAGAACCTCTCCCTGTGCCAGGATCTCCAACCCAACTACGTCCCTTCTTTTTGGTTCTGGATTTTCAGATTGTCTTAGATGAGTGAAAGCAACCATGCTCACCCTAAGCCCCCATTGCCTCAATTTGAGCAATCAACAAAGCTGATACCTTCTATTCCTTTCACCCAGTTCCACAAAAATGTAATCTAGATGCCTGGAAGGGAAAAAGAACTAGTGATGGAATTCAGTCAATAAACCCTACCTGAACCTAGAAGAGCATAAGGCAGCAGTTCTGGGAGCTATCTACCCTGCTCCTCCCAGGAGACATTTGACCATATCCAGATTCCTTTGTCATTGTAACCAACAGGAGCAGGGAGTGAGGAAGGAGTGGTTACTGGCATCTAAGGGGTAGGGACCAGAGACTCTGCTAAATACCCTACAATGCATCATCTAGCCCAAAATGTTGAGGTAATACCAATATTGAGAAACCCTAGTCTTAAAGATATAAAGTGCTTACAGTATCTTGTCTTTTGATTTCTCTATTTCTATTTTTCTACATTATCTGTGTATTGCTTTATTAATAATAAAAACAATAAAAGTTACTTTATATTTAAGACGAAGCGGCTATAAATGTCAAAAATTCAGATTGATGAATATTTATTGATGAAGAAAATAATAAATCTGATTCTTACCAACAGCTCCCTGCACTCTTTAGAAACCCCCTTAGAATGAAAATAGTGATTGAGAGGCAGAGAGATTGCATTTGATAAAGTTCACTCATAGATATGCATTGCTAATAAAGAAACATAGGAGCCGGACTCGGTGACTCAGCCTGTAATCCTGCGCCTTTGGGAGGCTGAGGTGAGTGGATTGCCTGAGCCTGCGGGTTCGAGACCCGCCTGGGCGGCGAGACCTCATCTCTACAATAAATCAAAAAATCAGCTGGGCGTGGTGGTGCATGCTTGTAATTCCGGCTACTTGGAAGGCTGAGGTGGAAGGATCGCCGGAGCCCAGCAGGCCGAGGCTACGGTGGCCGGGAGCGTCCACTGCACTCCAGTCTGGGCGACAGAGTGAAACTCCAACTCAAAAAAAAAAAAAAAAAACATAGGTAGACACGGTGGCTCACACCTCTACTCCCAGAGTTTTGGGAGACTGAGGTAGGAGAATTGCTTGAGACCAGGAGTTCAAGACCAGTCTGGGCCACATAGGGAGAACCTGTCCACACAAAAAATAAAAAATAAGAAAACTATCTGGGTATGGTGTCACCCACCTGTAGTCCTAGCTATTCAGGATGCTGAGGCAGGATAATCACTTGAGCCCAAGAGTTCAAGGCTGTAGTAAGGTACAATTGCACCACTGCATTCCAGCCTGGGCAACAGGGCAAGCAAGACACTGTCTCTACAAGGAAAAATAAAATTAAATGTAAAAAAAAAAAGAGAGAGAGAGAGACTTTAAAAAGCAACCGGTCTCTAGGGACCTAGCCTAGCAGATTTTATATTGGCTGAATTTTTTTCTGTTCATTCAAATGATGAGAATTTTTAGCTGCTGACACCACTTTATGAGTGGTGAAGGGCATGCTACGGAGTATCTAGTTCTGGTTTCATAGGTTTATTATGGCTGGAGAGTCCTAATTAAAAGACTCCTCTCATCTTGTCTTCAGGATTTCTGGACATGGCACCTGGGTATTTTGGGCTCTGAGCATCTATGCTGCTCCCTGTTTTGTTGCCAGATTAACAACATACAGCATATGAGCTAAGGCAGTCCTAGAGGAATATTTCCCTCACCTTCATTCTTATTCCCTAGGACAATTCTGGACCCACAGCAGATCAAGTGCATCACGCAGAAGCCAGCAACTTTGACGTGCAAAACACCCATGTCCTGCCACCTCCCGCATGTTGGTATTTTTGACAGTCCTCAATTAGAGCAGGACGGTTAACTTCAACCTGTCATTTGTGTGGGCTAAACTGTTTGAAAAGTCCTTGAGGGATCAGCCAGTGGTGGGAGGACCATTTTCCTATAAACAAATGATGGAACCTCAATGTCTGGAAGACACTAGCTGTGGTTTGATTCCTGGGGCCTTTTGAGGGGCAAGAATGTCGGCCCCCTTCCTCTTTGGCTCCACAGGTTGTCTCCCTGCTGGGACAGATGCTCTCCACTCCATTACCAGAAGGCCCTTAAGGAGGCCTCTGGACCACATGGAACCTGGCCACATGTCCAGTTCCAGGTTCATCTTATTACTGACACTGAAGTCACAACATTTATCCCCACCCAAGTAACTATATGGGATCACTTATTCAAGGGGGTTGCTGAGTATAAAGTTACAAATTCTTTTTATTTTTTTTTTGAGTTGGAGTCCCACTCTGTCGCCCAGACGGGAATGCAGTGGCGCGCTCCCAACCACTACAGCCTCGCCCTGCTGGGCTCTGGCGATCCTTCCACCTCAACCTTCCAAGTAGCGGGAACTACAGGCACACGCTACCATGCCCAGCTAATTTTTTATTTATTGTAGAAATGAGGTCTCGCCAAGTTGCCCAGGTGGGTCTCAAACCTGCAGCCTCAGGCAATCTACTCACCTCAGCCTCCCAAAATTCTGGGATTACAGGCTGAGCCACCAGGCCCGGCCTGAAGTTACAAATACTTCAGAATAACTAGCAAAGTTGGTTTTGATTTTAGAATCGTTAATGTTTCACAAAAACTGAGCTTGAAAACCACTCTTGCCATCAGTCCATTTCATGGAGAAAATATTTATACAAAAATCCTTATGAGTGGGGGCATGGGAGGAAAAGCATGCAGATAATCTATAAGGAGTTTAAACGAGGATGGAAGAAATTCTTTAAAAGAGAAGGGGGCTGGAATATCCAGTTTTATTTCTCATGACTTGAAATTTTTATCTGATCTCCCAGTAGATTATTACCAAAACCCTGATGCTGGAAAGAAGGCTCTGTCCATTCTTATATAATATAATAGTTTATGTAGAAATTTGCAAGAGATCAACAAAAAACTCCTAAAACTAATTAAGGAGTTTATCAAGGTTATGGAATACAAGGTCTGCATTAAAAATCCATCATATTTCTATACACTAGCAATCAATAATTGAAAATCAAATTTTCTAAATGATGTAATTTCAAAATGACATAATTATGCAAATTTTCAAAACACAGAGTGTACCAAAAAACATATACACATTTTAAAAAACGGCATTAATCAAATGAATGCTAGCATCACCATGCGACAGGCAGGACAGTCAAAGAAAATGGTGGAAGCACAGTTGAGTAAGCATCATACTATACATTGCTACTATAATTTAATTCAACTTTGAAAAGTAATACACAGACAATAACTCTTAAAATGTGTATACATTTTTTGACACCCCCTGTATATGCGGAATCTGTATGTAAAAACTACAAAAGACTAATGAAAGAAATCAAAGATCTAAATACATGGAGAGACATACGTATTCATACACTAGAAAACTCAATAATACTGAGGCGTTAATTTTCCCACAAAATGATTTAAGGATTTAACTAAATTCCAGTCTCAATCCCAGGAAAATTTTCTTTTGTAGATTTAGTGACACTGGTTCTAAAATGTATGTGGAAAAACAAAGAAACTAAAAGAACCAAAGCAATTCTGAAAAAGAATAAAGTTATAGAAATCACAATGTTAAGACTTACCATAAAGCAACAGTAATCGAAGCTATGAAAATATAAAATTTCTGGCCGGGCTCGGTGCTCAGCCTGTCATCCCGCGCTTTGGGAGGCCGAGGTGAGTGAATTGCCTGAGCCCACGGGTTCGAGAACTGCCAGGGCAACTTGGCGAGACCTCATCTCTACAATAAATCAAAAAAATTAGTTGGGCGTGGTAGCGCGCCTGTAGTTCCAGCTACTTGGAAGTCTGAGATGGAAGGATCGCTGGAGCCCAGCAGGTCGAGGCTGCGGTGGCCAGGAGCGGCCACTGCGCTTCAGTCTAGGCGACTGAGTGAGACTCCAACTCAAAAAAAAAAAAAAATGTAAAACTTCTGCTGGGTTCAAAAAATGAAAAGGAAACTACCAACTAAGAAAAATATTTGCAAGTCACATATCTGACAAAGAACTTATTATCATCAGGATATATGAAGACCTCTCAAAAAACTTAGCAGTAGGTAACAAACAACCTAATTTTAGGATTCCTTATAATCCAGCCCTGATTATCTCTCACTGCTCTCCATACCTACAGAGGGACTTGTAGTTTCCCCATCAGACATCTCTGTTGCTTCGCTTTGGCTGTCAATTCCACATGCAGTTCCTTTTCTACTCTCTCCTAATGTGATACAAGATACCTTCCTGGGCCAAGTGCAGTGGCTGCCCTGTGGTCCCAGCATTCACAGGGAGACTGAGGTGAGAGGGTCTTTTGAGGGCAGAAGTTTGAGACCAGTCTGGGCAACATAGCAAGATCTTGTCTGTACAAAAATATGTAAAAATCAGTCATGTGTGATGGTGCACTCCTGTAATCTCAGCTATTTGGGAAGCTAAGGTGGGAAGATTGCTTGAGCCCAGAAGTTTGAGGGCTGCAGAGAGCCATGATCACACAACTGCACTCTAGCCTGGGTGAGAGTAAGACCTCAACTCAAAAAAAAAAAAAAAAAAAAAAGACTTCCCTTTCTTTCTTTATTATCGTGTTTCCCAAACATCAATCATATTAGTATCTCTTTCGTGACTTTTTGCCTTGTTTATATCCCTCCTATACTATTGCTTACCCTGATACTTTTATTAATAATTTGGCCTAGCTTGTCTTAAGTAATATTATCCATGACATCATGGGTTTGATATGCCAGTTATATTTTTGCTAACATATATTAAGTAAATAAATGTATGTATACAGAAAGGTATTTAGCCATGCATGCCTTGACATCAACTTATGTACCACTGTGGCATACATTCAAGAGTTTGCAAAACTTGATTTCATGTCTCAAGTATCTACACTTTCAGGAAGTGGGTGATATAGCCCCTACTGCTGCAGTAGTTAGGCATAAGTCTCCATTGAAGGGATTGGAAGACTCTTATTTGGAGAATTTTGAGTGCCTGGTATCTCCCATAAAGCAGCTGGCCCACTGCCTAATTCTACTGAGAAGTTCCCTTTGCATATAAAATTCTCAATCCTATTTTAAGTACTTTATTATAAATAGGAACAGAGAGTCAAAGACCAACAGTCATTTGAAGAATGCCTCCTACATAAAAGACAGAGACAGAAATAAAGAAAGAGAGGAAACAAAAGAAAGGAACATAAAGGACATGGAAATAATGTGATCAGAAGAAAATTTCAAAAATCTCAATAAAAGTAATATCCTTAGTTGAAATGAAAAGATGTTGCATCCATGAGATAAGAACAAAGTACCATGAAAATAATGGATTAAGTCATAATAAAGAACTCAAATTTGTAAAAGGATGGCAAATATTTTAATTGGTAGAAGGCTTGGATAATAAAAGAGATGACACCTCTCCTAAAGTAGAACAAATAGACAACTATTTTTTTTTAAAGCGTGATGACAATCTTGGAGAAATAATCTAAAACATCCAAATCCAAATAATGGCTATTCTAGAGACTTAGAGAAAAATAGGGATAGAAATTATCAAAGAAATAATAAGAGGCATCCCATAATTGAAGAACATCTTGAGATCAAAAGGGTACACTGAGTGACCAGCACTCTGAGGCTCACTAAAATGAAGAGAATATACCAAAAACCATCCAAAAGAGAGAGAAATGTCCCTTACCAGGGAGTGGAAATGAAATTTGTACTGCACTTGTCACAGAAACCTGTGTGCTAGATGACAATGAAACAACCGAATTTCAACCACAAATGTATATACAGGCAAATCATAAATAATTGTGAGGAGAAAGATAAAGACATTTTCAAACACATTCCTAAACTAAAAAAATAACTGCCTCCCATGTGCTCTTTCCTAGGAATCCACTAAAGAATATAATCCTACAAAAGGAGGGAGTGTACCAAGAAAGTGAGAGACATGAGAACCCAGAAAGGGAGGTCACAAGGTAATGACAAAGAAATATTTCAAGGTGACAACTGCATGGCAGCCCTAAAGACTGCCTCAGAACAGGAGGACTGAGGAGTTTGGCAGGGGGATCTTCAGAGAAAAAAAAATAGAACCAATAAATTATCTGATACATTTATGCTTTTGGAAAAGCTATCAATGGGCATTGGCAGATCTGATGGAAAAAAATTAAGGTAACCTCAGAAGACTCCACAAGTGAAAAACAACAAAATAAAATATTGTATGAGAAAGATAATTACAGTTCCCTACTTGATTCTGGGGTAAACCAAGTTTACTAATCATAATAATATGAAACATGACAATTAAGCTCAAAATTGTAATGTAATTATGTAGAGAGAATAGGGAGAAAGGAGGGGAGCTGTACAAGAGTATTATGTTCTTATTTAACACAGTAGGAAAGTCAACACATAGTGTCTAAAATGGATATATCCAGAAGGAATATAAGAAAACAGTTATAAATACCAGAAGAAATAGTTGAAAGAGATGAAATGAGTCTTGAGCAGTACGACTTAATGGTAGGAAGGGGTAAGGCCCCTGCTACTTTGGGACATTTGTTTAATTTTTAAATTATGTTCACATATTTTTTTGGAGGGGGAAACTTTTAAAATGGAAGAGAGAAATTATGGTTTCTGGGCTATAGATCAGAAGGCAAAGATTTAGTTGCTGAGGGGAGCCATAAATTGTGGCACAGCCATCTTTCTAAAGGTGCCCTTCGGCACACAAAACCCCCAGATGATATAACGATATTACGCAAGGGAAGAGAAGGAAAGCCATGCCCAAGCTCCACCCTCCCTTTTGGGAAATTCTTGGCTCAGCTCACAATACTGAGTCTTTGTTCTGTGGTGTTTCAGAGTTGTACCCTTTCGAGTTGAGATGTTTATTTTCCATGGCTAGAATGTTTCTTATATCCCTACCCACCATACATGTGGCTCAGGAACTGCACAAGCCTCAGTGTGCTTCTTCCAACACTAGTGTGTCAAGCTTTGGCTGCAAATTATGTGTAACAAGATGGTGATGGTGGCTTTGGGATGCTTTATGAACTGGCTCTGTCTTCCATTTCAGCCAGGTGGATGGTTCACCATATAGCTAGGGATCTAATGGGTGAGAAGATGGCAGCTTAATTTAGCTGCACTTAACTGCCACTTTGTAACTCCTTCTGCTCTCCCAAGCCCCCAGTCCTGTTTATCTTGGTCAAGGAGATCCCACTTCAAAGAGTCCTATGGAGATCTCACAGGACTCCTCATATTGGCAGCAAAATAGCCATATTGATATCATGTGCAAACTTCCTTGTAACTCAACTGTTATCACTTCCTAAATGCTGAGAGCTCATTAGAGTCATCTGCCATTATACTAACATTCTGTGGGTACTTCTTCCCACTCTTTATTCCCCTGGATTTTTGACAGGAGAGCTAAGGTTTTGTCTAGTAAAGCAATCTAAATCAAAATAAACTCAGAAAAAGGACAAAAAGAGAGAAGCATTACAGTTCCGTATCTTGATTCCAGGATGTGTTGCTGAGATTAAAATCTTGCCAGAAAGAATCGTTATGGCTTAAACTCAAGAGGTGGGAACACTGCAGCTGGTATCCCAGTCATGCCTACAATTTTTCCAGATTTAACAATCAACAATAGGAGCAATTGTTGTAAAGCACAGGCTCTTCCTTCAGCATGTCAAGGTCAGAGGAGTAAGCTGCCTTTCTATATTCAGTTTTAGGAAACGGAAGAGCTACCTGTAGCCTCAGAACTTAACCATCGGCATTAAGCCTACATGAACATGACTTTCCTATTCATTCCAGAAAATTCTTTCCTAGTAAATAACTTCAATGTTTGCTCCAGGAGTTTGCTAAAAATCTCTTTGTTCAAACAATGAACTACTCAACCAGCTTCCTTTCTCAGGTCTACAGGTTGTTCTATGGAGCAGACCTTCTTGTGTATCAAAGCATGACTTGCTCTAGAACTCTTACTTTTCTGTTTTCAGTCCTAAGCTATTAAATCATGAAGTTTGCCAAACTGAAATCCCTATGTTGAAAGGCCTGCCTTAAATCACTCAAAACCAGATATGAAAACTTATGTGTATCTATCCTTGACCTCTTTCTTCTAAGATACTACTAAGAGTCTACTAGATGGTATTCTCCTTATGGCCATAAGTAGTAGACACAGCTTAGACTGATCAACAGACTACTGTGCCGGTCTTTTGGGGGAATTGGCCATTGACAAACACATGCAGATTTTCACCCTTATTTGTGGAGTCACAATTGTTACCTTGGCAGTCTTGCTCTAGTAGCCCCCTTTCCAGTTCTTTCATTTATTGACTCATTCATTCAAATGTTTTTTGAGGGTATACTGTGAGCCATGGGATATAAAAGAGGTTTTGTTCCACATTCTAAGTAGCAATTAGAAAGACACGAATCAACTAATAATACAAATATAAATGATGATCAACTGTGCTATGTGCTACAAAGGAAGGGTATGTGGGGGCAGAAAAACACTGAATAGGCTACAAAGATGCATGAAGGATTAGGCCATTGGGGTGAAGATAGGAAGAATGAGTAATCTCCAAATAACCTTCTGAAAAGGAAGACTTATGCATGAGTATCTACATGCCCACTCTTCTTAACAGGCCCAAACTGAAAACAAACTGGTGCTCATCAACAGTTGAATAGATAAATTGTGGTATACTCATTCAACGGAATACCATACAGCAGAGAAAATTGGTAATCTACTGCTACATGCAACAACATGGATGTATCTCACAAACAATAAAAAATCAGACACATGAATACATACAGCACAATTCTGTTATATGAAATTCTAGAAAAGGCAAAATTAATCTATAGCGACAGTAGAAAGGTCAGTGGTTGCCCAGAGGCAGAAGTAGAGGGGAGTTGACTGCAAAGGGTGTGAAATAATGAGTATATACGTTGGTCTCTGCCTGCAGTTTCTGGCATAGAGTTCCTAAAACCTTTGTAACTTCCTGAGAGATAGGGGTGCTAGGAGAATCTTCTGTCTTAATACTTGGTCCTTGAACTTAGTTACTAATGTAGAATACCTAAGAATTTTGTAATTTCCTGAGTGATTGGAGCATCTGGCAAGAAACTCCTAAATCCCTTGCAATTTCCTGGGTGACAGCAACAACTTTTGTTCTAATGAGGTGACTCTTAGTAATCTTGGATGGCAGCTGGTCACCAGAAAGACCAAGCCATGATTATAAACTTGAAGCTTTCAACTCCTCCCCACATTTTCCAGAAGAAAGAGAACTGAACGTGGAGTTAGTAAACAATCATGCCTCGGTGAAGTCTTCATTGAAATTCTTGAACTATAAAGTTCAGAGAGCTTTCAGGTGGGCAGACACAGTCACATGCTAGAAGGGTGGCAAACCCCAACTCCCTGGGGACAGAGGCTCCTGTGCTCAGGAATCTTTACCCTATGTATCTCTTCATCTGGCTGTTCATCTGTGTGTGTGTGTGTGTGTGTGTGTGTGTTTGAGTTGGAGTCTCACTTTATTGCCCAGGCTAGAGTGTAGCAGCACATTCATGGCCACTGCAGCCTCAACCTGCTGAGCTCAGGCAATCCTCCCATCTTAGCCTTTAAAGTAGCTGGAACCACAGGCACGCACCATCACGTCCAGTCACTTTTGTGATTTATTGTAGAGATGAGGTCTTTCCAAGTTGCCCAGGCTGGTCTCGAAGGCTTAGGTTCAGGCAATCTACCTCCCAAAGTGCTGGGATTACAGGTGTGAGCCAACCACACTCAGTTCATCTATATTTCTATTATTACCTCTGTAAATAAATCAGTAAACATAAGTGCTCCCTGAGTTCTGTGAGCCACTCTAGCAAACTAATCAAACAAGAGGAGGGGGTCATGAAACCCCAAATTTATAGCCAGTTGGTTAGAAGTATAATTGACAACTTGCCACGGGATGTCTTGTGAGAATAAGCCCTCAACTTGTGGGATCTGACACTAGCTCTAGGTAGACAGTGTCAGAATTGATTTAAATCACAGGACACCTAATTGCTGACCATCAGAGAATTGCTTGATGTTGGAGGGGACCCACACATATCTGTTATCAGAAGTGTTGCACTGACTGGTATGTGAGAGTAAAGAAAACAGTTAGTTTTTTCCTCAGAAAGGGGCATTAAGGAATTTGGGGGGTAATGAAACTCTCTCCATCCCATCAGAATCCATTAGAAAATGGCTTATGCAATTTATCAGAAATGCCAATTTCTTCCTAAGAGAAGATTTGTGGATAATAATTCAAAAAAAATTCAATCCTAGTTAAGTTTGAGATCATTTTTTTTTCTTCCAAATATAAAGTACTAAAAAAGATGAATGGGAAAGACATTTTTAATGTTATCTGTTGTGATTATGTCTCAGTGATGGGATTATAAAGTTTTATTTTCTTCCTCATCTGTATTTCTAAATTTTTCTATGCACTGTTTTTCAATGTACTACTTTTGTAGACCTAATAATAAGAAAAGCTTTTGTTCTCATTTAAACAAGGGACTCCCTATTTGCATTGTAAAATGTTTGATTATGAAAAATAAAGTAAGAAATATGAAAGTGCCAGTCTGGGAGTCTGTGGCAGACAGGGCCATGTCATCTCAACTGCACTAAGCTGAGGGGTGAATTCATGTTAGGAGGGAGAGACAATTCCTTAGGGAAGAAAGGGTGTGAAGAGACAAAGGTCAACAGGAGGGGAAACAGAGGCTGATTTGTGCTGTCAGTTCTCCGCACATCTTTTGTGCCTGCAGAGACCAAAGATATATAGATGGCAAAGGTCCACCTGACATACAGCAGCCTCTGCTCCTGCCCATGGGCCTAAGATAGTTGAACTGAAATTTGAACAAAGACCCAGGATTTGAAATCTACATATCTGACCCCTGAGAGGGGTCAATTTGGTAACTCCATTGAAATGTCTCCTGTGTTCCTGTAAAGAAAAGGGAATTTGAAGTGACCTAGGTGTGGTTTGCCATTCATTAGATTGCCCTACCTACTGTTTCTCCCAAGACCAAATCTGAATGCAGCTTTTTTAAAATTTATTTTTCCATGATAGAGTTGTGAAGTACAAGTAAGGATTAACTACATAAGTAGGTTGCATGCAGGTGAAGTTTGGTCTTCCAACAGGAACTCACTCCCCCAGTAGTGGACCTGGTAGCCTCTGTGTTGTCACATACCCCCTGCCCTCCTCTAGTAGTGCCCTGTGAATGTACCTTTCTCAGTCAGACTGCTCCTCAAGTTCTTGTTCCACAGAAGTTTTCTGTGCATGTGTGCTAGAACTTTCTTCTGTTTGCGACTCAGGCTACAGCCACATATATGAAACGTTGAACAACTTTTCTCCTTGACTAAGTTGAAATGGTCACATGTCTAAATGTTATCTGATTGAGCAAGTGAAAAGACAGATTTTGACTGATATTTTTCAGATCAAGCAGATCAATTTAGCTTGATGAAAGATAACTGATGTTGGAAAATTCAGCTTGACCAAAAGAATATCTTTGTCTCTCACTTTCATATTATCTTTGACGAGAAAGTCTTCCATTGGCTATCTCAGGCCAATAACCTACACTTGACTTCAAAATCAAATATCTTATTTTCATAATTTTTCTTATTCCACTGAGATCTCTTACCTGTATCTGCTTTTCTTTATTCATTCTATAAATATCTGTTGAGTGCCTACTCTGTGCCAGGCATTATTCTAGACGTTAGGCATAGAATAATGAATGAGACAGATTTGGTCTCTAACTTCATGGAGATTACACTCTTATATAAGAGACAGAAAATTTGTAGACAAAGATAATTTCAGGGAGTTGTGAGTGTTGTGATAAAAAATAAAACAGGGTAATGAAACAAGAAGTAATTGAAATGTGTGTGGGGTATATTTTAGCTTGGTGTGTTATCAAAGGCCTTTCTGAACCAGGGGGCAGTGGCTCACACCTAAAATCCTAGAACTTTGAGAGGCAGAGGTGAAAGGACTGCCTGAGCTCAGGGGTTCAGGACCAGCTTGGGCAACTTGGTGAGACCTCATCTCTATAATAAATGAAAATTAGCTGGGTGTGGTGATGCATGCCTGTAGTTCCTTCCAGCTACTAGGAAGGCTGAGGCAGAAGAATTGTCTGAGCTCAGCAGGTTGAGGCTGTGGTAGCCACAGTTGTGCCACTGCACTCCAGCCTCGGCGACAGACTGAGATTCCGACTCAGAAAACAACTACAAAAAAAGATGTCTCTAAGGTGACTGTTGAGCATAGGATTGAATGATTAAAAGCAGATGGGAACATCAGTCTAGGTCGAGGGAATGACAAGTGCAAAAACCCTGAAGTAGGAATAAGCCTGGTGTGTTGAGGGAGCATAGAAGAGGCCACTGTGGCTGGGGGAGAGTCAATGAGACAGAGAGAAAAAAGGTGATGTGAAGAGGTATGGGGCCCCAGGCCATGGAAGGCCTCGCAGGCCATGGTAAGACATTTTGATCTGATTTAGCCAAGTGTGGTGGAGCCAAGTAGCTGGGACCTGTGATAAGCTGGGACTAAGTTGAAATGGTTGCATGTCTAAATGTAATCTGATTGAGCAAGTGAAAAGACAGATTTTGACTGATATTTTTCAGACCAAGCAGATCAATTTAGCTTGATGAAAGATAACTGATGATGGAAAATTCAGCTTGACCAAAAGAATATCCTTGTCTCTCACTTTCATATTATCTTTGACGAAAAAGTCTTCCATTGGCTATCTCAGGCCAACTTCAAAATCAAATATCTTATTTTCATAATTTTTCTTATTCCACTGAGATCTCTTACACTTATCTGCTTTTCTTTATTCATTCTATAAATATCTGTTGAGTGCCTACTCTGTGCCAGGCATTATTCTAGACATTAGGCAAAGAAAAGGCAAATTCCCCTTTCTTTCCAGGAACCTGTAGTCCCAGCTACTCAGGAGGCTGAGGCAGAAGGATTACCTGGAGGTCAAGAGTGCAGTGAGCTGTGATATGCCACTGTACTCCAGCCTGGGTGACAGAGTGAGATTTTAACCAAAAAAAAAAGATTTGATTTTGATTGACCAGGAAACCACTGGAGGTATTAAGTGGGGAAAAGCTGTGATGATTTATGTACCTTATAAAGCTTTTTCTGGTTGTGGTGAGTGGAACAGTCTGGGGGTGGGAAGGGAATGGAAGGCAGGCAGACCAGTGGGAAGGCAAAAGCCGAGGCAACACAAGATGGTAGCTGGAGCTGGCAGCCGAGGAGATATAGAGAAATACTGGGACTCAGGATGTAGTTGCAGAGGTGAAAAAAGAGTGAGAACTCAAAGAAAAATTCTAACTTTTTTTTTACCTGTGCAGTTGGGCAAATGAAAACCACATCTATTGAAAAGATGAATTCTGGGGAAAGAGCAGGCTGTGGATAGGGGATAGAGTGATAGAAACTAAGAGATCTGTTGGGGATATATTAATCTGAAAATGCTTTATTAGGTATCAGACGAGAAAAAGGGAAGTAATCTGGAGTTTGGATGCAGTTCAGGCACGATACTCAAAGTCATCAGACTTGATAAGATCATCTATGAGAACCCAGTCCTGAGACCACCAATGTTCAGAGGTCAGGAAGAGAAAGGAAACCATCAAAGGATGCAGAGAAGGAGAAACCAGGGAGGTATGAGGAAAACCAGGGAGGTATGAGATACCAGAAGCACGAGGTGTCTAAGAATTCAAGTGAAGAAAGTCTATAACTCTTAAGTCTTCTGCTGCTTCCTACTTACTTCTAACCTCTACTACTTATCTATAAACAATCCTTTAAGCAATGTCTGCACTATTTCAGCCCAACAACATCCCACTCTCAGACCTACTGAAAAGATATTTACTGTGATTAAGTCTTTGGATTATAGCCCCAAATCCTCCCAGTCACCAAAGCAGTTGATTTTTTTCTCCTCCTGCCCAGGAACAGGTCAGTCAAAAACAAGTTCCTTGCATAATTTGAAATGGGTCTTCCCATTTAATCTAGCATTGGCTTCCCTATACTAAGAACAGCATACATTTAATAGACATACTCTCTCAAAAGATGAACTCCAAAGAACATTCTTCTAGGTGTGTACCAAAAAGTATTTCCCCTTTCTTTACAGACTCTGCATTGCTTACTTGGCTATACATACAAGTACACACACACACACACACACACACACACACACACACACACACACACACACACTTCTAACCAAGGTCAGAAATTAAAAACTTTGAGAAACTCAGGAATTTTAGGAACAGAAGTACTAGTACTAAATCTACTACCACCTAGCTGTTGCTAAGCCTTGGGCGTTGTAGCTAATCAGTTAGTAACATTGAAAGACTCCTTTTATGGAGGCTTCCCCATCATCAATGAACTCATTTTATATAAATATTTAGCCAGGCAATAAACTGGACAGCCTATATTACTCAACATCAGCCTCAAAAGACCCTCCCGGTTTATATACACAGCATCTTAGTAGAGCAATACATTTTACATGCATGACATGGTCAGTGATAAATACATCAGGGTAGGTCAAACCCTGTTTGGGTCTCTGCTTTTAACTATCTTAGGCTTTGTGTGTTTCTTTAATCAGTTGGATGATTTAGATAAACAACATATATTAGTCTTTGTAAGTATAACATGCCTTGAACTTTTTCCAGATATTCATTCCCATTTGTCATCATAATAGTCGTTCCCCCTTGGCCATCATTAAGATTAGAAATGTCCTTGAACCGTTTAATGATAGTCCTCAAGACTGGACAGACTTTTCATGCCTTGATGAATTGCGATCACTCAGCTTAGACCAATGAAATTGGATATCCTTTAATGTGCATGACGACTTTAAGGAGTTTGGAGAAAGCAGTGTTCCAGCATCAAAATGGCTTCACAGAACATCCATCCATTCAGGGGAAGATGCAAGACCTATGTAAAAATTTAATGGCTAACTGCAATGGATATTATTTCTTTTTTCATATTACTAAATTTGATGTTATCTACAAGTGTCTATTTATTAAAGAACTCATTAGAATCCTTAAGGAAGGTATAAATCGATTTTTTTAAAGCTCAAGTAACAATGTTAAAGGAAAACTCCTCCAAGTAAATTTAGTTTTAAATGTTCATACCATGGATGATGAAAAGAAAAACATTTAAAAAAAAGGTTTGGCTAGGATGTGTTCCAACTACCTTGGAACTAAGAAAAATTAGTTGCCTCTATTTTATGGGGCCTTGAACCTCCCAATGGCCACCATCAGAATGATCTGTGAAGTCATCTGGGGGGTATTTATACACTAACTCCTGAGAGTCATGAAGTGAGGGCTGCTCCAGAGAATATCACTCTGTCCTGCCACAGGCAGAGCAGTCTTCTGTGTTTTGGAGAGAACCCTTGGGCACAGGGTTATAGTGGTAGTTAGAAGCAAGCTAGTTCCCATTGGAAACAGGACCAAAGGATATGGAGGGGACTGCTAGTGAATGCCACAGACATATGAAGAATGAACCTATTGTTATCATCATTACTCCACTGGTTAGAGGGTGCCTACTCACCCACTTCCTCAGCTCCTTTCCCCAATATTTACCTTACTTGCAGATTAGTAGCTCTTCTCATTACTCAGCTGGATCTGGAAATCATCTAGCCCTGAGTTTCTCAAATTGGAGTTTATGGGCTCTTGTGGATTCACAGAGGTAGCCTCCAAAACTCATAAATTAATTCATGAGTTAGTTCATTTAAATGACAATTTTGGAATTTTAAAAAATATTTTCATTTTGATGATGAACTAAAATAATTGATACGAATATATTCAGGATCACCTTGTAACTAATTCATGCTAGGTGATTCCATTTTCTGCCTTTGTATTTGAAGTTGTGGTAATGGCAATGCCAAGTAAAGATTTCAGTAGCTGGAAAAGAGAAAGTTGGCAAAACCGAGTCATGATCAGTAACAAGGTATGTTGAACTTAAAAAAAAATAACAGCCTATGTGGGCTTATTTTTATGTTCAGGGTGTGAGCAGAGATGGTGCATGGATCACATCTATGTATATATCAGACTTTTTCAGCAATAAATGTAGTAGTCAATGTTCTCAATAAAGAATTTTTCATGAAATAGTTGTGTCACAATTTCCCTGAGTGTCTATTTAGTGGATTGGCTGTGAAAAAAAATAATAACGGATAGGTAATTTAAAACAAATGTATTGTCTGAAAGGAAGTGTAATGCCAGTCATATGTTGACAACTCAGATGATGGCTACCAAGCTCAAAATCAAGATCAAGTTAACCACTGAAATATTCAGTTTCCAAAAAAATGCTTCTATAATAAAACCAGGACGTCTGCTTCTGGAAAGATGAAGGACAGATAATTTTTCCTATTCCCCTCACAAAGTAGAGTAAAAACACTGAGCATTATATATAAAGCAAATATAGGTAGAGCTGGAAAGGTGGAGAGGAGGAGGACCAGGTAGAGACCTTGAGACCTGAGGAACAACATGGCACTGAGTTCACTGTGTTTTCATCTGCCTCATGTATCCTATCAAATGCCAGTAATATTGAGAATCAGGAAGATTTCAATTTGATTGACAAAAGACAATCAACAGATGCCAACACAAAGATGGCAGAATTATTTGACAAAGATTTTAAAGCAATCATCATAAAACATCTTCAATGAGCAAGTATGAAAATGTATGAAATGAAAAATAGAAAGTCTCAGCAAAGAAATATCACATGGAAATTTTAGAATTGAAAAACGCAATAACCAAAAAATAATACAGTGCAATTAGTTATACCATAACTAAGGTAAAATGAGGTCATAAGGGTGGGCTGTAATCCATTATGACTGGTTTCCTTGTAAGAAGAGGAGATTAGAACACAGACACGCGGGGGAAAGACCGTGTGAAGACAGGGAGAACGTTGCCATCTGCAAGCCAAAGAGAAAAGCCTCAGAAGAAATCAACCCTGCTGACACCTTGATCTTGGACTTCTAACCTCCAGAACTGTGAGAAAATAAATGTCTGTTGTTTAAGCCACCCAGTTTATGGTAGTTTGTTATGGTAATCCAAGCAAATTAATTCATGATGAAATTGGAAGTTTGAACACTGACTGAACTTTTAATGATATGAAAGCACTATTGTTAAATGTTATAGATGTAATAATGTGGCTAGGTTATTGTAGTTAGATTTTTAAAAAGACACCTCAAATTTTATGAAATTTTTATTTATATGAAAAATATTTGAAAAGCTAAGAATGATCAACCATGAAAAGTGAAGAATTTGTTGGGACATAGTATTCTCTTCCAATATTTATTCTTAAATTATCTTGTATTTTTGACAACTTTATTGAGCTATAATCCACGTATCATACAATTCACCCACTTAAAGCGTACAATTCAATGACTTTTACTATATTCACAAATTTGTGCATCCAGCATCACAATCAATTTCAGCACATTTCATTACCCTAAAAAGAAACCTCCTTCCCCTTAACCATCACCCCTCAACTCCTCTCCCTACCCAACCCTCCTAGCCTTAGGCAACCACTAATCTACACTGTCTATAAAGATTTGCAAATATTAGACATTTCAAAAAATGGAATTATATAATATGTGGTTCTTTGTAACTGGTTTCTTTCACTTAACATAATGTTTTCAAGATTCATCCATGCTATAATATGTATCAGTATTTTATTACTTTTTATTGCCAAAAACATTCTTTTATATTAATATACCACATTGTACTTCTTCTTTCATTAGTTGAGGAATATTATGATTGTTTCCACTTTGGGGCATCATGAATAATGCTGCTATAAACATTCATGTACAGGTTTTTATACCCACATTTTCATTTCTTCTAGGGATATACCTAGAAGGGAAAAACTCAACGTTTAACTGTTTGAGGGAACTGCTGACTGTTTTTCAAGTGGCTGCATCTCACAGAATAAGCTTGGAAATGTTCCTTCCTATTCTATTTTTTGAAAGAGTTCTTGAAAAATTGGTAAGAAATCTTCTTTAAATGTTTGGTAGAATTCACCAGTGTAACCATCTAATACTGGGTTTTCTTCCTGAGAGGTTTTTTTGATTACTAATTCAATCTCATTACTTGTTACAGGTATATTCAGATTTTCTATTTCTTCTTGAATCAGTTTTTGTAGTTTGTGTCTTTCTAGAAATTTGTCAATTTTATCTAAGTTATCTGATTTTGTGGTAGACTGTTGTTTGTGGCATTGCCTTTATATTCTTTTTATTTCTATAAAGTCAGTAGTATTGTCCCTTCTTTTATTTCTGATTTTAATTACTTAAGTCTTCTTTCTTGATCACTCTATTTTGTTTATCTTTTTGGAGGGCAAACTTTTGGTTTCATTGGTAGTCTCTATTGTTTTTCTGTTCTCTATTTCATAAATTTCCACCCTAAACTTTATTATTTCCTTCCTTTTACTACCTTGGGCTTAGTTTGTTCTTCTTTATCTATTGTCTTAAGGTAGAATGCTTGATTGTTGATTTAGGGTCTTTCTTTTTTTTAATGTAAATATTTATTTTTATTTATTTATTTATTTTTTTAGTTGGAGTCTTACTCTGTCACCCAGACTGGAGTGCAGTGGCCGTTTCTGGCCACTGCAGCCTTGATCTGCTGGACTCCGGCGATCCTTCCGCCTCAGCCTTCCAAGTAGCTGGAACTATAGGCGTGCGCTACCACGCCAGGCTAATTTTTGATTTATTGTAGAGATTAGGTCTCGCCAAGTTGCCCAGGCAAGTCTCGAACCCGTGGGCTCAGGCCATCCACTCACCTCCCAAAGCACTGGGATTACAGGCTGAGCCACCGAGCATAATGCAGACATTTAAATATCAACCTCCCATATGACCCCGCAATCCCCCTACTGGGAATATACCCTGAAGAACTCAAATCACTCTATAAAAAAGATACCTGCACACGTATGTTTATCGCAGCGTTGTTCACAATAGCAAGAACCTGGAAACAACCATGCTGCCCATCAAAAGAGGACTGGATTAAAAAAATGTGGTACATATACATGATGGAACACTACGCAGCCATAAAAAAGAACAAAATCATGAATTTCGCAGCAACCTGGATGGAACTAGAGTCTATAATACGGAGTGACCTCTCACAGAAACAAAGATCCGAGTATTACATGTTCTCACTCATGTAATGGACCTTGAACATCCAATGTAATACTATAAGAAAATGACTGACGGTACTGGGAAACTATGGGGGGAGGGGGATGGGATTAACAGTAGCAAATATCTGTCTGGGGATGGGGAAACACCTCTTATCAACAGAGTGCCTGAAAGAAACGTAATTGTACACCTAACCCTTAACTGTACCCCAACAAAACCCTAATAAAAAATATTGATAAAAATTAAAAAATAAAAATAAAAAAATAAATTTTCCTGTATGAACCAATTTAGCTAAGTTTTGGTATGTTGTGTCTTTGTTTTAATTCATCTCAAAGCATTTGCTAATTTCCCTATGCTTTTATCTTAGATTTATTGGTTATTTAATCTTGTTTTAATCTCTACATATTTGTCAATTTCCCAAATCTTTCAGTTATTAATTTTTAATTTTATCCTATTGTGGTCACAGAGCATACATTGTATGGTTTCAATCCTTTTAAACTTAGTAAGGCATATTGTATGGCCTAACATATGGTCTACTCTGGTGAATGCTCCATGTGCACTTGAGAAGATGTGTATTCTGCTGTTGCTTGGTAGAGTGCTCTATGGATGCCTGTTAGGTCAACTTTGTGTATAGTGTTGTTCAAGTCTCTTATTTTTTTGTTCATCTTATGCATAGTAGCTCTATCCAACACTTAAAGTAGAATGTTGAAGTCTCTGGCTTTTATTGCTGAACTGTCTGTTTCCCCTCTCAATTATGCTAGTTTTTGCTTCATGTATTTTGGGATTCTGCTGTTAGCTACACATATAATTTTTATAAATCCCTGATGAATTGAGTCTTTTATTATTATATAGCATACCGCTCTTTATCCCTAGCAATATATTTTAAAATCTAATCTGTCTGATATTTTGTCACTACAGCTTTCTTACGATTACTGTCGGCATGATATATCTTCTTCCGTTTTTTTACATTCAACCTATTCATATATTTGAATTTAAAGTATGTCTCCTGTAGAGAGCATATACTTGCATCTTCTTTTTCAACCCTGTCTGACAACCTCAGCTTTTTTAATTGGGTTGTTTAATCCATTTAGATCTGTAATGGTAAATATTATATATCAATTTGGAGGAAGTTTTAATATAAAAAAAGGACTTAAATAGGTGAACAATGAGCAAAGCAAATTGTCATCTATTATGTGGGTGTCTCATCCAATGAATTGTCAGCCTGAATAGAACAAGAAGACTAGCCTCTCTAATGGGGAGCAGGTCTGCAGAGTTTCTCATGCTGATATCCCAGAAGAACTCCCTCAAACCATTTTCTAAAATTTGCTTTGTCTTTTATATTTAGACATATAATTTACCTGAAGTTTATTTCTGTGTATGATATGAGATAGAGTTAACCGTTTTTCCATTTGTATATCTAATTATTCCAGCAACACCTTTTAAACATACTCTCCTTCCTATAGCTTTGCTATGCCATATTTGTTGAAAATTAAATGCTCATATACTTGTAGGCCTGTTTGTGTACCCTCCATTCCTTTATATTGGCCTATTTCTCTATATTTATGCTAATACCAAGAAATATAGTCTTAATTATTGTGTTTTATAGTAAGTATCAACATCTCATAGTGCATATCATAGTGCATGTGTCATTATTATTCTTCAAGAATGTTTTGGCCATTACTGACCCTTTGTATTTTCATATACATTTTAGAGTGAACTTGTCAATTTTCACAAAGACACAAACATCTGTTAGGATTTCAACTGGGCCTTCACTGAATCTATAAATTAATTTGAGATGTAGCATCTTTATAACTTCAAGTCTTCTCTTCCATGACTGTGATATATTTGTTTAAGTTTTCTTTAATTTCTGTCAATTACTCTTTATAACTTTCTTTATAGAGCTCTTTAACATCTTTCACTAGATTTATTACTAAGGATTTGATCATTTTTGATGCTATTGTAAAAGAACTGCTGTCATGTAGAAGATGATTGAACGCAGAAATGGTAATAAATTTCCTCTTGGGTACCCATACTGATCAATTTGCATTGACTGTTGAAAGCAATGGATTGAGTTCTGTAAAACCATATTGACTCTATAGGAAATCTCCACATCTGATTATTAAAGTCTGTCCTTCACTAAAGAGTAGGGGTGGTACAAGTGCTGTTGGACCTGCCGTTCTGGAAGAAGGCATTCTAATAGCTACAAAAGGGAAAACAATGGGTGGAAGTTAGAGGGAGGCAATTTAAATAAATATAAGCAAGATTTTGTTAACCTAAATTGTTTTTAAAAGTAGAATGGACGATGGACTGCCTATCTTCAGGACTATTCAAGCAGAAACTGGATGGCCATTTTCCAGTAAACCTGCATTGGGATTTCTCCATTAAATGCATGGCTTATTTGGAAAAACTCACTATTATGAAGTTCTATAAACCTATCTAATTCCTTTAGTTCATGAGGTGGGGGAGGGGAAGCATCGCATGAACTTTTATAATGAGAGATAACAGATGGAAAGTTCATATGACCATGAAGTGCCAGAGGTGATTATAAAGCTCTGCTGATCCTCTGAGAATTTTTCAAATATAAAATGTGGGTATTGATTAAATATTTTATGTTGCCCTCTCTAGCTATGCAGTTTTAAGACTGCACAGTCAAATTCACAAATCAACAGACTTAGAAAGAGGGTATGAAAGGGGAGAAGAGCTGGAAGACACATGGTCCATGAACTCCAGTGGAGACACATGCTCAGACAGCCATATTCACATCTCATTGTGCTTTGTGTGCAGGCCTAGCCCTTTCTTCTCATGTCCCCTCTTCCACAAATGAGTCTCTCTCTCTCGCTTGCTGCAGAGAGAGAAGCCATATGTGGAAAATGGCGGGAACATAAGACGGAAAGAGCCTGGGTTCCTAAATCACTGTTCAGAGGACAGCTACCATTTGGACTTCTTGTATGTGAGAAAGTTTTTGTCATACTAAGACATCGAGATTTGGGGGGTTTATCTATAAAGTCAACCATCTGCCTCTAGCTCCTTAATCATAAACATGAATCAAATGGATGGTAATACAAAACAGGAAAAACATGACCCAGGCATTGAGGCAGTGGAAGAGATCTTGGTCAACGACTGTGAATCTGTGCTTTGCCTCTGGTAAGGATTGTGGTTTGGCTTAGGCTTCTGATTTGTACAGATGTTCAGGGGCAATCCTGAGCAGGGGAACAGGATGGGGTCTGTTTACAAACTTTAATTCTCATTCAAGTGTCTCACATTGACCAATGTCAAGGCTGGAAGGATAGATCCAAAAGCAAGAGGCCTTCCTGAGACCAGAGCAGAAGGCAATCAGTTACTCTGATAAGTTTCCTCCCATCCCACTTCTTTTTTTACTTTTTTATCCCTGAGAGTTGTTACCTCTATAGATATCAACTTTTTGTCCTCTGTCTCCTTCCAAAATTACCTTACGCAATACACGAAATTACAAATGTATAGTCTTTATCCTAATTCTTATTCTAAAAACAGTATATTATACAGACTAATATTTACTGTGCTTTTTTCACTTAATATATTCTGAAGATCTTTCCATGCCAGCACACAAAGGGAAACTCATTCTCCTTTTTAATAGTTGCATACTATTTCATGGTGTGAATAAACAGTAGTTCATTTAACATCCCTATAAAAAGTATAGGTTCTCCTCAATAATCTGCTATTATAAATATGCTACAATATCCTTGTACCTATATCATTTTTGTATGTGTGTAAATATATCCATAAGATAAACTTCCAGAAGTATGCTGCTGACTTAGAGTAAATATGCATGTAATCTTGATAGATATTGCTAATTGTCCTCACAAGTGCTATATATTTTTACCAGCAATATTTGAGATTGCCTATTTCAATGCAGCATATCAAAGTTTTAGATGAACAAAACAAAACATGGTTTCTCAGAGTGAATCACATTAAGGTATGAAAGGAGGCCAGTGGAATTATGGCATCTTCTCTGGCAAATTAAAAATCTGGGTCCTGGTGGGCCCAGCAGTACCAGACTCAATATTTTTTTTAAGAAAGCCTAGGATCTAGGGATCTTAGATCTAATCCAGTGCTCTTAACTTGGTACATGTGGAAACTCCAGCCCCAAGAATGCAAGGGGCTTGTTCAAGGCCCCGTGGGAGGTAAGTAGTAGAACAAAGGCTAGCCTGGTATCCTGGCCTCAGTTCAATAAACTACCACTGCTATCAGTAGGCAGAATAACAGTCTTCAAAGATGCCCACGCCCTAATCCACAGAACCTATGACTATGTTGTTTATGTGCAGATGGGACTTTGTAGATGTGAATAGGATTATGGACCTTGAGATGGGGGAGATTATCTTGAATTGTTCAGGTAGTCCCAATGTAATCACTTGGACCCTTAAAAATGAAGAAACTTTCCCAGTTATAGTCAGAAGTACTGTGAGGGGAAGGTGAGTCAGAATGAGATGAGTCAGAGATTCAAAGCATGAGGACGCCACCCAGTTTCTGGTTTTGAAGACGGAGGAAGGGGTCCATAAGCCAGGGCATGTGGGTAAAAGCTGAGATCAACCCCCAGCCAACAGCAAGCTAGGAAATGGGGATCTCAGTCCTACAACCTCATGGAACTGAATTCTTCCCAAAATGTGAATGAACTGGAAACAAATTCTCTCCTGGTATCTCCCAAAAGGAATGTACCCCCGTCGACACCTTGATTTTGGCCTTGTGAGACCTAGAGCAGAGAAACCAGCCAAGTCTAGTGGACTTCTAACTTGCAGAATTATGAGATAATAAGCTTGTGTTGTTCTAAACTACAAAGTTTGTGGTAATTTATTATGGCAGCAATAGGAAACTACTACATGTCTCCACAATGTCTCTTCCATGTCACCATGAGGAATCTTCATTTATGCATTCAACAGACTTTTCAGGGTGCTTACTATCAGATGGAGATACATAAACCAAAAAAAAAAAAAGTCAGCTATATGGTAGATTAGAAAAAGTGACAGAGAAAAAAATAAAGCAGAAAAGGGAAGCAGAGTGCTGGGAAGAGTGTGGTGAGAAAGGCACTCAGGGACCACCTTACTAAGAAGGTAACTGAACAATTATTATAATACTATAAGAAAGGGACTGGCAATAGTGGGAAACTGCCAGGGAAGAGAGTGGGTGGTGGGGCACACTTCATCAGTAAGGTTACCTGATATCAAACCAGGTGACATGGGGACCAAAGTGAGGCCCAAACTTTACCTGTACAATGACCATTTGTATACCTAACCCTGAATTGTACCCCACATCTTTAAAATACAAATTTTTAAAAAAGAGAAGGTAACATTCCAGCAAAGAGTTGATGAGGGAGGAGCAAACCACGGGGAGCATCTGGGCTGATCCAGGAACAGCAAGGAGGCCAAGAGAACAGTAGGAAGTGGGTCAGAGATCAAGAAGGAGCAGATCCCAGGGTCTCGTGAGATCTTGTGAGGACCCTGTGGCAGGGTGTACTGGAAAGTTCTGAGCATTATCTCACTCCTTCTGGCTGCCTGTGGACAAGTGTCTGTCTGAACAAGAGTGGAGGGAGGAAGACCAGTGTAGAGCCTGTTGTAACAGTTTGGGTAAAAGATGATCTGACAATAGCAGCATAGGTAGTGAGGAGTGGCTGGATTCAGGATGCATCATAAAGGAGTGCCAGTGAGATGTAAGGAAGGATTGGTTGTGGAATAGGAGAGAAAGGAAAGATTCAGGGAGGTCAGGTTGGTTGGCTTCTGGCATTCATACCCTTAGGCTGTCCCCTCCTCTTGGATCTGGACTGAATCAGGTGACTGAATTTAAGCAATAAATGTGGCAAATGCTGGACTATTCTGGACCGCATTCTTAAGAAGGCCTAATGGTTTCTGCTTTTGTGCTCCTGGGAATTCTTAGTTTCAGAGATCTTCTAGAAGGTGGCATGGAAGGACTGTGTAGAGAGGCCCTGAGCTGGATGGAGAAAGAAGGGAGCTCAGCCCTGGCTCACCCTCCAGCACACCAGCAACTACCAACAAGAATAGGAGAAAAAAGAACTGAGTGAGGGAAGCCCAGCCCAGTTTACAGATTTGCGGGCAAATAAAATACTTTCTGTTTAAGCCACTAAGGTTTGAAGTGATTTGTTACTCAGCCACAGATACACGAGATAGATGATCCCAAGAGTTTTAGCCTGAGCACCCAGAAGGATGGAGCTATCATTAAACCAGATGCGGAAGACTGCCAGTTAACTACAAGTTTGGGGGAAGAACTTGGGTGAAAAGAATAAAAATGTGAAACATATTTTTCTCAATACGTGAAAAGAAGTCTTATATCTCTTAAGCATCGCTGGATTTTCCAAGGCCAGGAAAGACCATCTTAGGAGTAACTCTAGATCGCCAACAGAATGGCAACGGTAGAGGTTAAAGGAATCATTTTGATTTTTTTCTTTCAAACTTCTGATGCTCTGTTGACAATCAGAAAAATTCTGGTGGCAGTTCAAGGCAGAGAAACCCTCACCCACAAAGTTTTTCTGGCTTTGCCCACTGTGGTTTCAGGGCTTCTGCAACTGCACCATGTAAAGGAGAAACCACCAAGTTCACTTTGCCTCCAGGCTTTCCACAACTGGTCTTGATGAACCACCTTGGGCTTGGCTGACAGTCTTCTGGAAGTAGAGTGTGCTGCCTGGGAGGAAGCACTTGCCAGTTTTAGATTTAATCCTTCCTGTGGCCACACACTTTAGAGACAGCAGCATGTGGGGGCAGGAGGGGAAATTTGCCTGGTCAATCTGGTTGGCCTGTGGGTCTCTGATCATAGGCATCAGTGCTAATAGCCTGTAGACTTGAAACCAAGTTAAGTGTTAGGAAAAGGTGGTGTCTTAAGAATTCCTAACGCCCCAGAGCAAATATTAATGTCAATGGATTAACTTTATGTTGCCAACCTCTCATTCACTCCTACCTATTACCCGTTTCATTTACCCACCCATGCCTCCTGCAGGTTAATCAGTGTCTGGAAAAACTTTATAACTAAAGTAAAACAAGTTAATCATACACTCAGAGTTCACTGCTTCTGGACTCAGTCCTTTCTTGGACTGAGTATTTCTGGGAGAGAGAAATGGCTCCCACCTATGTTCTCCCTGGAGTTCCTTCACCCCATGACCAACTTCTACAGCTTTAGTCAGGCAAGGAGACGGGGCTTCACAGCACAAAGAGACTCCCAATGTTGAGCATTTTTACAACTGATGTCAGAACAAAGCTGATGTGCTTGACTTAAACAGGCTGCTATGGCCTGGTTGCTGTAGAAATGAGTTCATGACACAGGACACTGGCAAGAACTGTTTTCAAAACTCAGTCATGATGTACCTTTGGCTAAAGCTTCGTCCAACTACTGTTAACACAATTTCAGCTTGTCTCCTCTCAGCTGTCCTTCCGTCCCTGATGGCCTGTCGCTCTCCAGCCTCCATTTACTTCTTCGCCATCTCCTCAAAAGAGTTCTCCTGTCTCCAACAGCCTGGTGCCTGTAAACACTGGCTTAGTTGCAAACACTTCACAAACTTTTATGGCACATCCAGCCTTCTCACATGGAGAATGTTCAGCAGATGTTATGGATGAAAATGGCTGACTAGGAGCACAGGGCAGGAAGAGAGACCCCAGTGGGGTGCACAAACAGATGGGCAAGTCCACGTTCAGGAGAGGGCATAAAGGCCTACCAGGGCCCTGTGGCCAAGAGCATTTGGAATGGAATGTGTCTCAGTTCCAAGTCTTCCAGAAGCAACCCAGAGACAAGAAGTCAAGTGCAAGTAGTTCATTTGGGAGATGATTCCAATAAACACACCTAAGAGAATCAAGATGGATTCAAGGAAGGGAAGCATGCCAATACATGGTGTATTAATAAGTTAACTACCACGGGGGCAACTGAAGCTTAATTCCTGTGGGAATTCTCTCACAAACAGTGTGAAACACATACCTCAGGATTATATCTCACCCAAAGAACAGGGGAGCTAATATATTTATACACCAACTTCTGTTTGTTTGTTGAGACCTGCTTCTAAGGAATGCTGATTTTCTGGCACTTGGTGGCCTGCTGTGCCCAGAGACAGAGCAACTTTCCATGGCTCTAGAAAGATCCCTTGGGCACAGAGGTGCAGATATGGGACTTTAGAAGTTGTCTGGGGCACACTGAGACAGTAGGGTCCAAGAACAATGACTATGGCAGTCCTGGGATGGTTTACACTGGCTAAGACCTCACCACTGTGCTCATTGTCCACACCTGTAGCCTGAGGGAATGAATACCGACTGTACCGCTCAGTCCTTCCAGGGACTTCCACCCCATGTTTTAGGATAAAAATATATGTATGGAGCATCATTAGGCTGCACTAGCACTGTATGGGAAAGCAGTGCATGAGTTCTTGTGTAACCTAGAGGTCTGATCATCTTTTCGTGATATTATTAAATGAAAACTGCAGGCTATATAATCCCATTTTTGTGTAAAAACACATAGAAAACATATTCATAAAAAAGCCTATAAGGTGTTGTTAACTGTTGCCTCCAGGAAAGTAAGATTATAAGTTAATTTTTCTTGATTTCCTTATCTATTTTCTGATTGTTCTCATAATAAGCACAGACTGCTTTTATAATAAAAATGACAAGGTAAAAAAAAAAACCCCAAAGATTTTACAATTATTAATTACAATCTCAAGCTCCAAGAATGATTCTAACCCTTTGCTGAATCTCCTCTTTTTCATTCCCTACCTCCCTCCCTTCTTCCCTCTCTCCATCCATTGTCAAAACAGGGCAACCTTGCTTATTTGCAGGTCATTGGAACACAACATTACCACTCTCAAACATGGAAGAAAACTAGGAGTTAGACAGAAAAGGCTTTTGGGTAGCCTCGAGAAATGTCCTCATATCCTTAAACCAAAATTCATTTGCTTTGCTCACAGACAAGCACTTCAGTCTAGCATTTAGGACTCGTTTATATATACTATGTAGAAAATTCGAACAGTTGCTGATATCTGAGTCCAAGTTTACATTTAGAATGGCAATTAAAAGACGAGAAAGAGTCTGCCACAGGCAGACACATTGAAGGCAGAGAGAGGCAGCAAAGCCGACATGGGAGAGCAAAGCCTCGATTTGACCACCATACACTTAGTTGGCATGGTGCCTTACGCAAGAGCGCACACTCCTACCTCCTAACCAAGTCCTGAAGATGCCCCTGTTTCCAAACCCAGAGCAAGGTCACAGTGATGGCCTTGAGGAATCCAGACCAGGCTTAATTATACTCAAGAGAACCAGACATTCAACAGTTGGACCTTCAAAAGAAATCAGAAATAGGCACACAGCTAAAATCATCCATGTTAAAAGTGGGCACCTTAAAACACAGCTTCAGAATCTTTGTGATATAAGCCAGACTAGAAAATAAGGCCATTCTCTTACCTGTTTCTGCCTTCTCTACTTTTATGGAAATGAAATTGATTGTATATCTGCCAATATCCCCTGGTTCCAGTAGTTGATCTTTAACATCTGGCCTTATAATGAAGGAACTTATGCTACCCAGTACATTTTTTGCCTCTATGATTCTGAATATCACATTTTTCCTTTTCTTGACTTTACAATATTTCTTAAATTAAAAAACAAAGTATTTAGAAAATTGGAGAGTAAAGTCTTGACAAACTGTTCCTGGAAAGGTTGTGCTCCTTAATACTGACCAGTTTTTAAATCTTTATAAAAGGGATCTTTAACAAGCTCAAACTTTAAATATGAATGGAATAAAGTTAAAAGAAGATGAAAGAAATGGCATTCCTGGTGAAATAGGACAGATGATTTTCAGACTCCAAAGTGTCTTGATAGTTTTATGTGATCCAGTCCAGTTCCTGAAAAAACCCTGCCAACAGGTAACAGGTCTTTGAAAGCTTTTGAAGCCAAAGGCTCCCCACCAGCTGGCCCATCTCTTACTAAGTTCTCAGCCTCATTAGGAATGAGAAACAGATACCCCGGCACCAACCTGTCTACGGGAACACAGCAAGACAAATGTAATTGCCTATACAAGGAATATAAATCAGCAACTCTCAAATTATTCATATTTACACCCACTCCATTTTGGTTGTCTTTCCTTTATAATTTGGCCATACATCGATGTCAAGTGTATAATTTCATAGGGGGCTTTATCAGTTACCGCCCAGAGCCATGATTACATGGTGCAGGGAACTTCCTCTCCTTAAACCAGTCTATCTTTAGTATCTTCTTGATAACCACTTCTTACATAAAAAATCAAAAGGAAAGCCTTGGTTTTCTTATGTGGCTCCAGAATCCCTAAATATAACATTTAGAAGCAATTTATCAGCTGAAACCACTGAGCTTTCAGCAGCCACTAAATTTTTCAAAGCAGAGTATTTTTACTCCTTCTCTTTGTTATTTTTATCAAACTGCAGGGGAAATTTTAGGGATTTCTGTATTGACCATTCAATCATGGACTGAGTTCAACTTCCATCTTGCTGGTGTCCACTCTAACTGCACTGAACTGCATAGGACCAGGTTGTGAGCAATCAAAACAACAGCAAGATAGCTAATGGCATGATTTCTGGAAGAAGTAATTTTTTTACAAACAAAATAAAGAATAGGTCTCCAATATAGGATTAAAAAGATAATTTATTAGTCTGAGAAGAGGAATCACATACTATACCCAGTAATATGCTTCTTTTATTTTTGTGCCTTTATCTTAAAAATATATTTAAACAAAAAACAAAGATAATATTGAATTTTCCCATAAACTTTGCTTTCTTATTTACAGTGTTATATTGTAAATAACATTCCATTATACACAAATTAAGGACTGTGCATTACTGTATGCTCTCTTTACATATTTTTTTCATAATATAGTCCATACAGCTCGAAGCTATGCAATATTTAAACTTAAAAAAGCTTGAAGAAAGAAGTACAAACTGTATCAATCAGACTATTATTTAAATAGGTTCTGACCTTAATTCTCTGCTTGATTGTTTCACTGAAACCATTCTTTGATAAAGAAAAATGCCCCGTATGAGGGATGAAAACAACAGTTTAAGTCACCACAGGATTAACTTAAACTGATTAACAAATAAAAACACTTGATCACATATTACTGTTATTAAAAGGAGCACTACCGCTGTCAAGTCATTTAAACAAGGAGATTTACTGTTCAGTTCTAACACATGACATCAGTTGGCACCTCTTATGAAATAAAGAATGTTTCCTGCAACTTTAGGTTTTACCTGTAAACAGTTAAAGCACACATTTCGTAAAGATAATTTAGTCATTCTTGGTCTTAGGTTACACAATGAGGAATTTCTATTTCATTGAGGGAGAAGCAAGCACACACACTGCACACATACATACACACACACACAGGCACACACACACAATCCCGCTCACCCGCCAAAGGCCCGCGTGTCACTAAGTGCTAACTATAGCAGCACTTGTGTCTCAAGCGGTGCATGAAGTTGCAATAGGAATTACAAAACAAGGAAGATAAAACATCCAATTTCAGTTAAAAACTCCCAAAAGCTCAGGTTCTGAAATGCCTCTCAGATATGTCACGTTCGGCCTGCGGGGTCAGTTCATTGGGCTCTCCAGGCGGCAAACCCCACCTTCAATCGCGACGGACTGTCCTGCCACTGCCCCGGGAGGGAGTCTTGAAATGTGAGTCTGCAGAAAAGACAGAAGAACATCAGAGGTGCCAGTGGCATACCCTTCCCTGCCCCCCGCAACCCACGGGTCCAGTAAGGGTGGGGTCTTCACTTTGCTTCCGAGCATCTACAGAAGGGTACCTACTGTAACATTTAGGTACCAAAAGATACTGTTTGTTCACATTGCTCAGATAATATTTACTGAGTATCTGCTATATGTCAAGTGCAGCACTAGCAACTCGAGATACAGAGGTGACCAAGACAGCCAAAGACCTCGACAGCACAGATCGTAGAGTTTAGTCATATTCACAACAGTAACAGTTTGAAGTCAACTATATAGAGGATATTCCAGTTATCTTAAGACTCATAATGGGTATGTGTTTTGTCTTCTTAATGCTGAAACCAACTGAGAATACTTAGTTCATGCTTATACACCTAGTTTATTTCTTAAATAATTTTAGTAGATTACAAAAATTCAGATAGTTGAATAACCTAAAGTGAGTGAAGAAATAAGAAAAAAAAAAAAGAAGAGCTTACAAAATAAGGTACAGACTGGAGCGGAGGTAACACAGAACACCTAGGCTGAGGAGTTCAGGACTGCACTGGAGGCAGACTGTTGCCCTGTCTCTCAGTTTCCAGCAACCGAGTTCAGGTAGCTTGGTTCATGTGCTATGCAGGACCACAGCAAAACAGTTGCTCAGATGAGAATAACTATTCCTGGCACTGAGGCCAGGGAGCCATTTCTCCTATAGGCAGAGCTTCATGAAGAGGGCACTGGGTGCAGTGGGTGAGGATATCAGCTATACAGCATGGAATTTTGTATGGTCGAATGCTATAATAAAGAAGGCTGGGGCTGGAGGCTAGAGTAGAAGACAGTAAGCACTTCACTCCATTTCCCAAGGGGTCAGGATGACATCAGTCAGGAATTCCTTTTTTTTTTTTTTTTTTAATTAAGTGATCTGACTTAATCTAGGGATAGATAAATGTCATTGACGTCATGTGTTGGGAGTTTCTAAGAACAGAGAGGCTACACAAACTTCAGGCAATCTTCTCTATTCTCTTTCTCTAAACAAGCTTTTTCTAGGAACTGAACCATGGTGAGTTTGACTCCCCAGAGTGAGGCTGCTAGATGCAAATAGCGAGTTGCCCTAGCCTATAGCATGACTGACATCCTTCCACATGACCAAAAATGAAGCAAGCATATATTTTAGAAAAAATAACAGGTAAGCTAGTTTGTAGTCTGAGGGTGGAAACTATTCTCTGAGGCTAACTGTACAAGTCCAAGCAGAGTAGCTGACATAAGTCAACTATTTAGAAAGTTCTGGAGAATAGTAACTATGTTCTAGGTGCTTAATTTTTCTGTTTGCAAGTAAGGAAGCAACTTGTAATGTATAGGGGTGAGGGCAGTTGATTTTGGAGTACAATTCTAGGTAAGGGAAATCTCTGTGGTACCTCCTGGTACCTGAGTAGCCCAGAGTTCCCAAACTAGGTCCCAGAGTCTGGCCTCACTACTGCATTTGGTGGCCAAACTTGAGCCTTACCACATGGATATATTATACCTGAGAAGTACACAATAAGACAAACTTGTGGATCCTTTGTTTCTTATGATGCCTCATTAATCTAGCAGGAAGAGTTACAAGAGGAAGTACTTATTTATTTTTGCTGCCCAGCAGCCCTTGTCACAGGAAGCACCAAAAGCTCAAATCCCACAATTTCCAGGGCTCAATGTTGATGGGGTCACTTTTACTGTTTTAGTAATCAACGTGAGGTGAGACAGAATCATGGAATGATACTGGTGTGGAGGAGAATAAAATGATTAACCTCAAATGTCAATATTTCACCAGTTTCATTCATGAACATGATCTTCTGATTCATCAGAAAATAAGTGACCTTGGCATAAAAAAGTTTGAGCCAAGAAGTATTGAAGCTTTCTGTGCAGATTCCAATGGGACGTCAAGTCATAAACTGTGGGAGGTGTTTAAGAAAACATTTATATAAGAGTTTATCTCTAGAAGCTGTTTTAGAGAAATGATTCTGAATGTCTCCTGAGCTGAAAAATATACCACTTTCTACAATGAACCTGGATGTCAGTGTTTAAAAGTGCAACAAAGTATTTTATATTGAGTGAGTGTCTAAGGACTGTGTAGAATAGAGTATCCAGAAGAACTGAAGGTGCCTTTTCAGCTATTTAAACAGCAACACACTTTTACTGGAATTTGGAACTAATGAGAAATAACAACATGAAAATTATACATGAAAAACCAGCAGCCATCCGTTTGGGGCCATCTCCCTTCACTCCTTGCCACATGCTCTGCTCATATACCTCTCTAACTGGGATTCCAAGTCTCTAATATCTCCTTCTGGCTCTTTCTCAAGAAAGACCTCCTCAACCTAGAAGCTTTCCTTCTAGCTGCTGCAATACTCATCTGAGCATTTCTCATCCAGTGATATAGCTGTGTTGGTTTTTTGTTTTTGAGTTCCTACATCTCTGTATCTGAAAGTCAACTGGAGGCAGGAGCTTGTCTTACACACATCTCGGTATTCTCTGTACCTGAAAAAGTGCTTGACAGAGGCATACCCTGGAAATGCTCACTGAGTAGACAAGGGACTAAAATATACTCTCTAGGGCTATGTTACATACACAAAGAGTCTCAAGTGTTTTAACTAGCATGACCAATCAGTTTTGCTAAAAAGTCAATCATACTCATTTGCCACAGTAAAGATTCTTTTCATGTTTTTAAAAAAGTATAAACTACCTAAATGTTTTCACTTTCCAATTGACTGTGCTGTTAGAATAGATATGGAGCTTTAGATTTCTTATGGGATCAGTGGAATCCAATGGCCTTGTAGTTATAATTTGCTGATTTTCTGCTAATTCTCTGAGAAGCATAGATCCTTGAGATTAACATTCCTTGAAGAACTATCAACTTGTAAATTAAACTGGCTATTCAAAACCATTATTCTTAGGATTATATCTCTTTATAAGAACAAATGCACTATATTAATATATTTAGCTCCAAGATTTCAAAATGAGAAAGTTAAAGTAAAAAGATAAATATTTATTATATCTGTTGTATATATAAAATATATAACTACTTGATGTACTAATCACAATCTAAATAGCAACTGACATTTCCTATCACTTATACTCACGTTTTAAAATCTTTTAATACCATCTTAGCAACTGCTTAGTGTGGTTTCTAGGAAAACTCCAAACACTCAATTTAATTTTAAAAGTATCAAAGCCTTTATTTATAGTATAAGCATCGCTCTCTCTACTCAACATGTAATCATCTTTCTGCTTTTGTGAGATTTGATCAAGATCTTCCATGAGAGTCAAGGGAAGATTCTCGTAAGAAAGTCATAATCCACCTTTAATAGAATCAGAAAAACAAAATCTAGACATACACAATAAAATAAAAATTGGAAATATTTTGTTCCCTGGTTTCATAAATCTGAGGGTTTGGTTTTAAAAGAAATATAATGAGCTTGAAGCAAGATACTACAGGCAAAGTAAGGCAGGCATTTACAGACAGAACAAATGATGGTGGAAAACCACATGGAAGTGGAGACTTAAGAAACAGCATTTCAAAACACAGTAGAGGTGTTTTATCAACCAGTGGGTAAGCAAGAGCTTGAAGCATACAACATGGTGCATCCAATTCGAAAGTTAATCTACAGAGGCATCAAAATTGCCATGAGCACGGGTTGCCTGGGGTTCTGGGTCATCTCCCCTTCCTCCTGGAAACATGGCTAGATTATACTTCCCAGCCTCCTCTGAAGTTAGGTGTGGCTAGGTGGTAGAAATCAGGCCAGGGGACTAAGGTGAGATGCACCACCGCAGGTCTGACAGATCTTCCCGTGCACCATGCTGCATGCTCTTTCTTTGATGATCTTGAAGCTTGTGAGATGGAAGGAGCCTGGGACCCCATGTCACCACTTGAAGGAAGGTCTTCTGCCAATTGGAAATTCCAATTTGGGGTTTTATGTGAATGGGAAATATATTTCTATTGTATTTGAGCAACTATACATTTGAGAGTTTTCTTTTTACAGTGGTTGCTGTTACCTTAACCAACACCGATTCAATCCAGGCCTCTGTACTTATAAACTGTGTAATATCTGCTAGTTACTTATCTGGTTCCCATCTTTAAAATGGGTATAATAGTAGCATTTATGACAAGGCTGATAAAACCTATACAAGATACTGCATGCAAAGAAAGTAAGCCTCAATAACTGCTAGATATCACTGTTCAAATAAACATATAGAAACAGCACAAAATGTGTAGCACAATCTCTATTACAGATAATTGGATATTCCAGAATTGGGAAACTATATGTGAAAGTGTGATGGTCTGCAAAAGTAGAATGAGGTTTTTTTTTTGGAGTCAGAGTCTCACTCTGTCAGCTAGGCTGAAGTGTGTTGGCACACTCAAGGCCACCACAGCCTTGAGCTGATGGGCTCAGATGATCCTTCCACCTCAGCCTTCCAAGTAGCTGGAACTACAGGCACATACCACCACACCAGGATTGTTTTATTTTTAAATGTATTATAGAGACAAAGTTGCCCAGGAAGATCTCAAACCGCTGAGCTGAGGCAATCCTCTCACCTCGGCCTCCCAAAGTGCTGGGATTACAGGCTTGAGCCACCGTGCCCAGCAAAATGAGATATTTTAATGAAAAATCAGCTGCATGTCAAAGGTAAGGATGAAGATAATGAGCAGCTTTTAGGCCAACATTTTTGATGCTGTTGTTTTACTGCTACTGATAAAATAACAATTGCTGAACATTTACTGACTGCTAAGGGTTTTGTATATACCCACTTGCTGCATCACTCATCCTCTAAGGCTCATAAACAATCAGCTCAACATGCTTGGGTGCTACGGAGAAAACCAAAGTGGTTGGATATTAGCAAATTGCCTTCTAGTAACAAGTAATGTGATTGGAAAGACAAATAAAGACATATGAAGTGATTAGAAAACCATTAACAGAAGCTCAAATATGAATTTTGAGGGAACATGATGCAGTCCAGAACAGACAGAGATCTTAAAGTGATGGAGTTAAAGCCAGCAATTCCCTACAAGCTCTGGTTTGTATGAGTCCTCCCTGAGCCCGCTCCTCTTCCTCCTTAACTGCCTCTTTGCCACTCCTTAACCACTCAGCACACTCCTGCCTCAAGACCACAGCGTATGCTATCTTCACTGCAAAAGCTCTTCCTTCCAATGTCAGTGTGGTCACTTGCTCATTTCTGGCAGATCTTTACTCAAAAGCTACTTTCTCCAAAAGGTTTACACTGGCCGCCCACCTGAATTTCCATCCTCTCTGCTTCAACTGGGCATATATCCTTAACACCATCTTCCTATTCATCCATTTTGCTTATTTATATCTCCCACTGGATCATAAGCTCCACGAGGGCAGGCAGTTTTGTCTGCTTGTTCATTGTTTTCTCCTCAGACCTAAAAGACAGTCTGCACTCGGCAGGAGCTTGGTATATTTGTTAAGTGAATGAAGGATTTTTAAAAATGGAAGATGAGGAATTGAAAGAGAGAAAACTGCAAATTAGACATTTTGTATTTCTTAATTTTTATACCTTATAGTTTTTGACTCCAGTTTGTAAGTTTGCTATGCATGTTTGAAGAGTATGAATAAATTAAACAGTTAAGATGGTACTGAAGTTTTCGTCATTAAATCTCTGAAAACAGCCTACATATTTCCCAAGACTGATATAAAATGTAGAAACAGTATGGTCTCACATTATCTGTTCACTTATCATACACAATTGCACTTTAGCACACATACCAGCCTCTTCCAGAGAGAGAGAAAGAAAGAGTGAGAGAGAGAGAGCACTAAGAGAGTGCATGTGTGCATTGGAAAAACCAGCCACCTTAACATGGGCCAACTGGGGGCTGTGTGGCTTGTGTATCTGTTGTCTTATGCTGCAGTAATAACATCTGAACAAATTTGACAATAGGAAGAACACAGAAAACACTGGGGCAAACTTGTTTGCATGGCCATTTCCCTCCTGGAAAGCAGAATTCCGGCCTGTGGAGACACGTGTGTTAAGCATAATTTTGTGTTACCATGTGCTTTTGAAAGGACAGATATTCCTTATCTCTACCATTTTCCTTTCTCCTGTTAATTCTGGCTTATTTTTCAAATTGTTGAGTCCTAGAAAACTTCTATTTTTTCATGCACTGACAGTGCCACATGAACTTTCTTAATATAATCTGGAATAATGTGTATGTTTCATAGAATAAAACTCCATTTAACTACACATTAAGCCTCTTTCCTATATCCATCACTACACTACTTGGGTAATGTAAATATGGTACTGTGAACTAAGCATACCTCATATCCTTCCATCGTGTATTCTTACCTGACGTGATAATAGCCACTCTTGGCTTTTTTTTTTTTTTACTGGCACAAATATGACAGACTTAAATGCCCAATTCCAGAGAGAAGGATTGAGAAAATGTGTCTGGTTGGCTCTTATTGCCTTGTTTCTATTGTGGGCTTTTTTTTTCTCTCTCTCTTAATTTGTTAAATCAGGAGACATTGCCACCTCCTATCCTTTCCCAGAAGTTCCCTGCCCATCGCTCTTAAGAGCTGTCTTTCAAGGAGACACAACTTATGAATAAGTATATTCTGAGAATTCTTTGTGTGCGCCATTAAACCTTGGAATGTAGTTAACTGCTTTAAAAATAGAATTTGGTCTTCAGACCTCATCCTGAAAGCAAATGTACTCAACTAGCTGATGGTGTCACATGCGCTTTCTTAATATAGTACTGAATAATGTGTATATTTTATATAATAAAAACCCATTAACTACAGGTCAAAATATCTGAGTGCTCACGTTCTAAGCCTATGTGATATTAGGCAATGGAAAATGAAGACTTGGGACATCTTCTCAAGAATGTTAACATTATCTGGCACTGACTTCATTTGGCTTGCATATACATTATTAATGAATCCAAAAACCGCATTTACTTCTATTCTCTCACTGTCTTGAATTAAAAGTAAAAAATAGAGCAGAGCTATTTTAAGACATAATTCCCAAGTTCAACCTAACAAATTAGAATGAGAAAGCAATGCTATATGTTAATCATTTTACGGTATGTCACCCCTCCCTCGTTTAAAACAAGGATGTTATAAAAGTTACGTTGGCTAAGGGTGGTGGCTCACACCTATAATCCTGATATTTTGGGAGTGTGAGGCAGGAGGATTGGTTGAGCCCAAGAGTTTTGAGACCAGTCTGGGCAACATAGCGAGACCTCATCTCTACAAAAAATACAAAAACTAGCTGGGCGTGGTGGTGCATACCTGGAGTCCCAGCTACTCAGGAGGCTAAAATAGAAGGACTACCTGAGCCCAGGAGGTCAAGCCTGCAGTGAGTTGTAATGGTACCACTACTCCAGCCTGGGCGACAGTAAGACTATGACTCACAAAAAAAAAAAAAAAAAATCTTGGCAAATGTGGACAAAACACAAAAATGGCATTAGGATAAATGTCATTGTTAGCATCACAACAGGGCTATATAAAGGGCAAAAAGTTCTATTGTTCTCACATATAAATATCATGTCCAAGGAGTCTTAAAATAAAATTAAAATGTTGTCTGATGAGAACAGCATGTTGCTTCAGTCTCACGGTCACGCTGGTTCCTTCTGTAACCATGCTGCTGACAACACACTTCTGTCAGAGGCAGCACCAGACAAGAGTTCCCTCCATTTTTAGCTTAAAAGCCCCATGAACACAGATAAATACAGCAAGCCCCACAGTACCTATTATTCCACCACTCACATGGAGAATTGTCACGAATATTCCCACTTGCTACAGGTAATAAAAGTGTTCCATTATTTAACAAATAATTATTCTGTATTTATTTGGGGGGAACAGAGGAATGAAACACACATAAGTCTTGCTCTGAATGCAATTATGTCTCTGTGGGATGCAGAAGCTAGTTCCTTGTGAAATCTTAATAATCATGTGCCTATATTTGTATAATGCTTTAGTTTCCATAGTGCTTTTGCACCAATGAGATCTCCTCAAAATACCTAGTCAGGTAGAAAGATGTAGCCTATAGCTATTTTTTCAGGTTAAAAAAAAAAAGCAAGATTAAATTGTTATGTGGTTTGTTTATGGTCAAAGAGGAAGTGGAAAAATTGAGATGTGAATAAAAGTCTCTGGACTCCCAATTTAGAGATGTCTTTACTCCCACGAAGTCTTACCATGAAGGAGGATCCTAAATCTAGCTCTGTTAAGAGACATACCTTCACTGCAGATTTATGACAAAACAGTTTTTCAGGGTGAAACAGGGCTTGCTCAGAAAAGCTACTGACACAAATCTCAACAACAAATTTTAGAATGATACCAGGACTCAGATAACTGGGTTTGAGGCTCCACTCTACTGTTGATGGCTTTGATAGTCTCTGTACTCCTTGTAGGTAAAAGTGAAAAATTCAACTCAATTATATTCAGGGTTCTTTTTGATTCTGACATTCTATATAGTTTTACTGCTGAGGGTTTCCCTCTGAGTGTGCAATGGAAGCTCTGGGTCACCATTTCCTTGGTAAAGACAGGCTAGTTTTCTCTGTATAGAGAACCCGGGAGGGAGGTATCAGCATCCTGATCATTTGTACGAGGTGAAAACAAAACATCAGTTGGCTGGTGAGCTGTCAGATAACATGAACTTTATTATAGTTTGAAAAAGGTGTCTTGTATTTGAGAAGAAATAAAAGACTAATGTTTAAACTATCATAAAGAATGAAACTACTGCATTTGTGAAATGAACTATTTCCTGAGAATCTCAGTTGATGTGTGAGAAATTTAAGAAGGGTAAAAATAAAAACCACCAACAAACTCTTTGAAGAAAGTTCTTCTTGTCAAAATCATATGCTTCCTGACTTCTAATTGATATGACCTATGCCATGGCAAAGAACTGTTAAGGCACTAAGACCTAGATAGCAGCATTTCCCAAGCTGACTTCTGCTATGTCCCAGAAGGTGCTCTCTAAAAATAGGAGCACAGGAAAACACCAGGGAAATGCTGAAAACTTACTACTCGGTCTCACTCCACACTATTCTCAGTGCTAGACAGGCATGTGAGCACAGTAAGGTTCGATATCCTGCAACCAAGTCATCTGTGCAGCTCTGTTTAAGCCAGTCCATCCCAAATATCAAAGAGTGCTTTCCTATAATACTAGTTGTACCTGGAACTACTGCAAAGTATGTGCCGATACTTCCCTTTATTTTACTCCAACACCAAACCTCAGTTTCCTTTGCTGGTTCTTCCTACTTGCCAAACCTCTAAATGTTGGAGTGATCCAAGACTCAAGCTAGACTACTTTTCTTCCACTCATGTTGAAGAACGACATCTGTGGAGTGTTTTGGTCATAAAGTGAAACATCTGGTTGCACTGGAAATCAAGATAAGAATAGTAACTGTCTAGACCTGCCTTCTCCTCCAGTTACCACTCCATTTCTTTACTTCCATTTATAGCAAAGTTCTTTGAAGAGTTCTCTCCACCTGCTACCAAAACTCCACTTCTCAAGAGAAGCAATGACTGACTTCCAATGCCAAATCCGATGGCTCATCCTTGGACCTAATTTCAAGAGGCCCAGCAATAGAATCTGATAAGTTGATCACATGCTTCTCCTTGAAACATTTCCTTTTCCCTTGTTTTTCAGGATACCACACTCACTTCTCTCCTCTGATCTCTCTGATCATGACTTCTCAGACTCCTTGGATGGGTCCCCAACTTAGAACTATGGGAGTTCCTCAGGGATCTTTTTTCCTGTGTTCACTCCCTTAGTTATATTAACAGTCTTATAGTTTCAAAAAGCATGTAGGCCAAGCATGGTGGCTTATGCCTGTAATTCCAGTGCTTTGGGAGCTTGAGACAGCAAGCTCACTTGAGTTCAGGGGCTTGAAGTTATAATGAGCTATCATGGAGCCACCGCACCCCAGCTTGGGTAACAAAGAAAAACTTTGTCTCTTAAAAAAGGGGGGGGCAATTTTATGCTGAGATTCTGGAAGATATATCTTCAGCTTAGTCCTTTCTCCTGAACTCTAGCTACTACTGAACATCCCCATTCAATGCCTAACAGGCATCTCAGAATTCACATGTCCAAAACTGAGCTCCCGCTACTTCCCCTCAGGTCTTCTTCGTTACCCCAGTAAATGGAAACTCCATTCTTCTAACTGTTTAGGACAAAATCTTAGGAGTCATCACTGTCTTTTCCATTTCCCTAAGATCTCTATCCAATCCATCAGCAATCCCGTTGACTCTCTTAAAACATATGTAGGAGCCAACAGCTTCTGACCACCTGAGTGACTAATGTTCTAGTCCAAGTCATTATTATCACTCATCTCAATGGCAATCACCTTCCACCCTGCTTCCCCTTCAGCAGCTGGAGTCACCTCTTAAAATGTAAGTCAGATCATGTCATTCCTTCACTCGTTACTCTCCAGTAGCTCCCACTTCAGCGGAAAAGTCAAAATCCTGACAATGACCCATTAGAAACTATATGATCAATCTGGCCTTCCATTGCTTACTCTGACTCGCTGAGACTGCCTTCTCACCATCCCTCCAACACCCGGGACAAACTCTGGCTTGAGAACCCTTGTACTTGCTGTTCCCTGCACCTGGGATGTTCTTGCCTTGCTCCCATAGACCATCCAAGACTTTACTCAAAGAATACTGTCGTGGTGAGGTCTACTTAACATTCGAGCTCTCATACTTCCTAACCCTCTCCCCAGCTTCATGCCTCTTTTTGATACTTACCACAAACACAGTATATGACTTACTCACATAGTTTATTATTTCCCCCACTAGTATGTAAGCCCACAAGTACAGGGATTCTTGTCTGCTTTGTTCACTATTATTCCCCCAGAAAAGTACTTGCTTAATAGTAATTATTTAATAGAGAATTCATTTTAAAATGGGATAGTGTTTTATGAAACTTCCACTCCTAAGTAAACTGATAATTTTTAATAGATGAAATTCCAAAGTCAAATAATTAAAGTTTCTTTCCTAGATAGTCATTAGTAGAGATGCAACAAATCCCTGACTAGCTCTAATACCGGTTAAATGAGGTTTAGAAGAAATGCATTTTTGTCATCTTTGATAGTGCAACTCTTTTTTTTTTTTTTTTTTTTTTTTTGAGTTGGAGTCTCACTCCATTGCCCAGACTGGAATGCAGTGGCCGCTCCCGGCCACCGCAGCCTCGACCTGCTGGGCTCCGGCGATCCTTCCACCTCAGCCTTCCAAGTAGCTGGAACTACAGGGGCGTGCTACCACACCCGACTAATTTTTTTGATTTATTATAGACATGAGGTCTCACCAAGTTGGCCAGGCGGCTCTTGAACCCACGGACTCAGACAATCCACTCACCTCAGCCTCCCAAAGCGTGAGATTACAGGCTAAGCCACCGAGCCCGGCTGTGAAACTCTTATAAACTATGTTTTTCCCCCAAATTTGGCCTACTGAACAAAAAAATAAATTGCTAGATTCAGGAACCTGTCATAGCTTAAAGGTCATCATCTTAAAGATCAGGACTTTCTTTTTCTAACCACAGAGCTTTGGAAATTTGTAGGAATTTGAGATGTTTTACCCAGGGACTAGTAGGGCCTATTACTAACTGCCTATTATGATGTTGTTTGGCCAAGATCTTTCTTTGTTTTCCTAAAAATACACATATAAACAATTTTAATGGAGCACTGAAGTTAGTAGGCTCTAACTGTTCAAAATTTTACCACAATATCCACCAGAGTCATCAATAGAAGAAAAAGGGGAATGATTGGGTTTCTCATCTGATACAGGAGACATATTTACAATAACATTAATTTGTTTTATTCCAAGTGAATAAAAAGCTATTTCCAAGTACTTTGAGCATCTCCTAATAGCAAAGTGATACTACGACCCTCATCCTACATTTTCTTTTTACCCCTTCAACACTGCAGCAGAGAGTACAACATGTACAGGACAGTGATGACAGCTCAAAAGCATAAAAGCAAATTGTCAGTGCCTACTACTTATTGCATCCAGAAGTACCCAAAAGGAATGTAAACAGACTAGCTCAAGCATAGCCAAATGTCTCAATTAGTTAATACTAAAATGCTAAGTTTTCACTAATTCACAATAATACTTGACGTACAGAACATAAAGTCCTACATTATAACTATTAAAAATAATTTTAATCCTTAGGATTAAACAGAATGAACACTCTAAGATGACTTAAAACAAAGCAGAAACTATATTATTTGAACAAATAGTACTAGACTGAAACTGTCTTTTAGCAGATGGATTTGGCTTAGGGTTCAAAAATCTACCATTGGGTCAGTCTAAAATGCCTGTGAGGCAGGCCAGGTGTAGGACTATCAAAGTGGAGCACCCAAGTCTCACCAAACAGGGTGGTATTACTTGGTTCCAACCAATAGCTGTCATATTGGAAGTGGGTCACAGTGTTGCCAAATCAAGCCAGGCGTGGTGGCTCACACCTGTAACCCCTGCACTTTGGGAGGTGGAGGCAAGAGGATTGCCTGAATCCAGGGGTTCAAAACCGACCTGCACAGCTTGGTGATAGCTCGTCTCTACAATAAATCAAAAAATTAGCTGGTCATGGTGGCGCACACCTGTAATTCCAACTACTTGGAAGTCTGAGGTGGAAGGATCGCCTGAGCCCAGCAGGTTGAGGCTGTGGTGGCCATGAGTGTGCTACTGCACTGGAGCCTGTACAACAGAGTGAGACGCTTACTCAAAAAAGAAAAAGAAAAAAAAAGAGAGAGAGAGAAAGAAAGAAAAAGGGAAAAAATAAATCGGATTTTTTAAAATAAAAAAACATATTTCTATATAAGACAAAATGTTTAAATACTATGTAAAATTGGTATTTCATGTAAATTTATTTTATTTTTTAAAAGTTGATTTGATTAATCCAGCTCTTGATCACAGATCTGGAGTTTACTGGGAAGGAAGAACAATGAAGACAAAATGCTCTGTCCACACAACCATCTTGACTCAAAGTTCTACCCTAAAATTCAACATGTAGTCACTCATTAAAGAGGTATCTACAAAATACCTATTATGTGCTAGGCTGCATGTTGCCATTAGTATCTCTACATATAATATATGCCTAGTAGATTCCATTCCTGTCAGTCACCCATCTAATAAAAGAATGTAATGCTATAGCATAAAATCAATGGGGGATCCTTAATATTTATAATCACAGAAATACCTTGTTTCAAGTTAGGAACTTGGCACAAGAATGACATGACCATGATTATAGCCTTTTCTGTCTTAAGATTTAAAAAACAAGAAAGAATTCCTTTCATCATTTGGCTACTGCTTTCCAACCATAAGAAAGAAAATACCATATGTAGCTATCACTCACTTGCTGTGGGTAATAAGGTCAAGCATTTTTAAGTACACTTGTCTCATGTACATGTCATGGTTAATGTACTGTGGGCAAACAACAGGCAGAAGTCTTCTAGGAAGGCACAGATTAGCCTAAAATATTGAGTGCTAGAAGGTAACAAAGTGACGCTCTAAAGTTAAGCTCACATCTGTGACCAATAGCTATATAACTATGTAGAGACAGAGAAACTGATGTTTTCATTATTTTTCATGCTGCTATGAGCAGAAAAAGTTTGTTTGCTTCATTTCAACTGACATTGAAGGTCTACAAGTCTAAATCATAGAAAATAAATATTTACTGTCGCAAAAATCTAACCCTATACTACAATTAAAATGAGAATTATTTAAATAAATATGGTTCATACCTCTGAGAAGATGTATTCCCTGGCCAACACAGTAAATTCCCTCTGAGGTTATTCCATTTATTGCTTTGGAGCAATGTTAAATGAATCATTTGGAAGAAATTGACTAATTAGGTAAAAATAAAATTACCAATGACTCTCAGAATTAACTTGAGGCGGAGGAACTTCTGTCTCAAAGCTTACTTTTCATATATTCAGTCTTTTTCAATCTTCTCCTGTTTGTCTAAAGAGCTTTCTAAATAGACCCAATGGGATCATCCGGGCAGCCCTAAGAGCATGAAAAAGAAACAATTTTCTACATTTGAAATTCTGGGCAAACTTAAAAAGTACAAGTAAAATCACTGATTAGCCACTTTTCCTGTGGTTCACAAGTACACTTGCCAAATGTAGCTGTCTGGGATGTTTTCTTTATACATAGCTGTATAGTGGTGCCTAAATCACCATCATGAGGCAACTGGCCTCCTGCCAGGAATCAGACGCCTGTAGTTGTTAGCTCATATGAGCACTAGATTATCAAAAACTGTTAAAATTTGACTTAGACTAAGGCCAACTTATATCTAGGTGGCTCTTGATAAATCTAAACCACAGTCCAAAAAAGGTATAAGCACCAATAAATCCATATGTCCAAATCTCTCAAGAAATTCATGGTGAAAACCCCCTTCAGGTGCCCTACTTCGCAGCATTCAGTGGAATACAAGAAGACTGCCTGTGTCCAAGGCTCTCACAAGGAAAAAGCAGCAGTAGCTAGTAAACAGTACTTTTCTCTCTTACTATTAAAAGTAAAAATATTTGATTGTATGAGCTTAACAGAAATGCTACAGGTAAACCTTAGATTTTATTAAAAACTTAAGTTGTGATGCTGTCAAACTGGCAGATCTCTAGTCAGATAGCTTTTTGAAAGGGTTTTTTTTACCACCATATTGGCTTGAATTGCAGGTTTGCGGGGAGGAGTGTTTATTCTTGTAGCTTCAAACAATTTTTTTTCCTTGTTCTAGGATTTCTGAATTCACTTGTCAGTTAGAGTTATATTTTGTCAAAATGTAAAAAAACCACTACCATATCCACCAGGGAAGCAGGGTGGAAACTCAGACGGCATTGCTCTTGTTATAGTCAAGGTAAGTGGCATCTTTTGGGGGCATAACTGCAGTGTGAATGGGGCCTATGGAGCTGTGTGGTGTAATGGTCCTGAGATTCTCTGTAACTTCCATCACCACCTCCTTCTCTACCACGACCACTGTGCCACTACCAACACTCAAACATCTATTAAAAGCACTTCATTTTATTATTCAATTAATTTCCAGGATTCTATCAAAGAACCAGTATGTTTCCATTTTAAAACTGAAGAAACTAAGGGTTAAAGTTGTAACTTATCTCAGGTTACAAAGCAGGGGCTCCAGGATAGAAATTCAAGATTGACTAACTCTAAAGCCCATTCTGTCCATCATGACATGACACTGCCTCTTTAAAGACAGACTTGCTAATGCTGTTTTTAGACTTTCAAAAAACAGAGGTATGAAGCATATCCAAAAAAGCACATAAATGTTAAGACCAATCTGTATATCCATGAAACCAAATCCTAAATAGAAATTCTCCACATAAAAACATCTCTATTATTCCCTCAAATTACCTCATGCCTCCTTCTTGAAGCAATCACTTTCAGATTTCTATCACTCTAGCTTAGTTTGGTCAGTTCTTGAACTTCTTTATAAATGGAATAATTCACTAAGTACTCTTTTATGTCTAGCTTTGTTCATTCAACACAATATATGTATATATATATATTTTTTTTTAGGGAACAAAAGAGAAATTAATTAGCATGAATTCTATCTACGTACATCAGGGATATCAGTCTGTAGTTTCACTTCTTTGTAACATCTTTGTCAAATACTGAGGTTACCTTTGCCTCATAAAGTGTGTTGGAAAGCAACCCTTCTACTTTGTTTTTATGAAAGAGTTGGAAAAAAGTTAATATTATATCTTCCTTAAATGTTTACTATAACTCACCAGTAAAGCCATTTTGGAATAGAGTTTACTATATTAGAAGGTTTTGCTTATACAAATTCAATTTCTTAAACATGTATATGGGTATTCAAATTTAGTATTTTTTTGTGTTTATTTTTAAGTTGGGTTTTTTTCAATTATTAATAAGTGTCATCCAAGTTGCTGCATGTATTGAAATGAAGTTATCTATTTAACGTACGTAAAATCTGTGATCCTACATTGATATTACCTTTTCATTTTTAATGTTGATAATTTGTGGGGCCTTTTTCCTTTTTGATCATTCTTTCTATAATTTTTATCAATCTCATTAACTTTTTTTCAAAGAGCCAACTTCTGACTTTGTTGGTTTTTCTCTATATTTTCTTTACTATGTTATTGCTTTTACTTTTATTTTGATTACTTTCAATTTTATTCTTCTTAAACCATCTGAAGATAGAAGCTTACCTCATTTACTTTCTTTCTTTTGATATATATTCAAGGATATATTTTTCTTTTTATTGTTTTCATTGCACCCTATAAATTCTGATATATAGTTTTCATTATCATTTAGTCTGGAACAATTTCTAGGTTTCTCCTGATGAGTATTCCTTGTGAACTTGAAGAGAAAAACTTGCTGAATGTAGTTTTCTACAAATATCACTTTGGGTCAAGTTGGGTCATGTATTTCTCATATCCTTACAAAATTTTATTGTACTTATTACTGTATGTATTATTTCATACTAAGTGAGAGAGGGATGTTAAAGTTTCAACTGATTGTAGATTTATCTAGTCCTTTTAGTTCTCACAATTTTTGCTTCCTTTATGTTGCTAGGTATAAACATACACACTAGAATTTTTATATCGTTTTGATCGCATTGACCATATTATCAATATGAAATGTCTTGATTTCTCTCAAAATGTTTTCCAAATCTAACACTAATATAGCCATACTAGTTTTCATTTTTAAAATTTAAATCATCTTATACTTTATTCATTATTTATCTCATTGAACATTTCTTTCTATTATTTTTCATTCTTAGATGAATACTTAAATTACTGAACAAATGATGAGTATGTAGAGAATATCAGTTATTTTATACTTTAGATTTTATTTTTAAATTGATTATTTTTTATTGACATGTAATATTTTACATATGTGTGGGATACATGTGACATTTTGTTACATGCATGAAATGTGTAATAATCAAGTCAGGATATCTGGGGTATCCATCACTTTGAGTACTTAACATTTCTTTTTTTTTTTTTTGAGTTGGAGTCTCACTGTGTCACCCAGACTGGAGTGCAGTAGCTGCTCCCGGCCATGGCAGCCTCGACCTACTGGGCTCCGGTGATCCTTCTGCCTCAGCCTTCCGAGTAGCCAGAATTACAGGCGTGCACTACCACGCCTGGCTGACTTTTTTTTTTTTTTGATTTATTGTAGAGATGAGGTCTCGCCAAGTTGCCCAGGCGGGTCTCGAACCTGCGGGCTCAGGCAATTCACTCACCTCAGCCTCCCAAAGGCGCAGGATTACAGGTTGAGCCACCAAGTCCAGCTGTATTTATCATTTCTATGTGTTGGGAACATTTCAAGTTCTCTTTTCGAGCTACTTTGAAATATACAATATACTGTCTCTAACTATAGTCATCCTACCTTGCTACTGAAAAACAGAACTCATACCACCTATCTAACAATGTTTATGCCCACTGACCAACCTCTCTTCCTTCCCCTCTCCCACCCACACACCCAACCCAGCCTCTGATATCTTTCATTCTCCTCTCTTTCTCTGTAAGATCAACTTTTTTAGTTCTCACATATAAGAACACACAAAATTTGTTTTTCTGTGCATAGCTTATTTCATTTCCATCCATATTGCTGCAAATGACATTTCATTCTTTCTTATGGCCAAATATTTTCTATTGTGTATATATACTATGTTTTCTCGATCCATTTGTCTGTTGGCATATACTTAGGTTGATTCCATATCTTGGTTATTGTGAATAGTGCTGCAATAAACATGTAAGTGTTGATAAACTGCTTTCCTTTCCTTTGGATAAATATCCAGCAATGGGATTGTTGGGTTGTATGGCAGTTCTATTTTTAGTTTTTAGAGAAATTTCCATACTGTTTTCCATAGTGGCTGTACTAATTTACATTCCCACCAACAGTGTATAAGAGTTCTCTTTTTTCTGCATCCGTGCCAGCATCTGTTATGCTTTATTGTTTTATTAATAGCCATTCTAACTGGGGTAAGATGATATCTCACTGTGGTTTTGATTTGCATTTCTATGATGATTCGTGATGCTGAGCATATTGTCATGTACCTGTTGGCCATTTGTATGTCTCCTTTTGAGAAATGTCTATTCATATATTTTGCTCACTTTTTAATGGAATTGGCTGTTGAGTTCCTTATACTTTGATTTTTACTAAGATGAATAGTTTGTAAATATTTCTCCTATTAAACAAGTTACCTTTTTACTCTATTGACTGTTTTCTTTGCTGGGAAGAAGTTTTTACTTTAATATAGTTCCATTTGTCTCTTTCTGTGTATGTTTTCTTAAAAATTTTTTTATTTTAGGTTCGGGGGTACACATGCATATTTGTTACATGGACATTTTGTGTAGTGATAGGGATTGGGTCTCAGGTGGCCCATTTCCCAGACAGTGAACACTGTGTCTTTTGTTTTTGTTTTCTGTAATTTGAGGTCTTAGCCATAAAATCTTTGCCCAGACCAATGTCCTGAAACGTTGACCCAATGTTTTTTTCTAGTGGTTTTATAGTTTTAGGTCTTACATTTAAATCTTTAATCCATCTTGTATTGATTTTTGAATATGATGAGAGATAAGGATCCAGTTTCATTCTTCTGCATATAGCTATTTAATTTTTTTCGCACCATTTATTGAAAAGGGTGTCCTTTTCCCAATGTATGTTCTCAGAGCCTTTGTTGAAAACCAGTTGGCTATAAATATGTGGATTTATTTCTGGACTCTCTATTCTGTTCCATTGGTCTATGTGTCTTTTTTTAATACCAACGCCATGCTGTTTTGATTACTACAAGTTTGTAATTTATTTTGAAGCCAAGCAGTATGATGCCTCCAGCTTTATTCTTTTTGCTCAGGATTACTTTGGCTATTCAGGCTTTTTATTGGTTCCATATGAATTTTAAGATTGTCTTTTCTATTTCCATGAGAAATGACATTGGTATTTTTATAAGAACTGCACTGAATTCTTTGGGCAGCATGGTTATTTTAACAATATTAATTCTTTCAATTCATGAGCATGAAATGTCTTTCCATTTGTGTCCTTTTCAATTTATTTTAACAGTGTTTTATAGTTTTCCTAGTAGAGATCTTCCTTCTCCTTGGTTAAATTTATTTTTAGGTATTTTTAAAAAATTATTTCTGCAGTTTTGTACATTGGACTGCCTTCTTGATCTCTTTCTCAGCTAGTTCATTACTGGTGTATAGAAACACTACTGATATTTATATGTTTATTGTGTATCCTGCGACTTTACTAAATTTATCTATCAAATCTAAGAGTTTTTTGGTGGAGTCTTTAGGTTTTCTAGATATAAGATCATGTTACCTACAAAGAGGGACAATTTCTCTTTTCTAATCTGGATGCACTTCGTTTCTTCCTCTTGTTTGAATGTTCTGGTTAGGACTTCCAGTACTATGTTTAATAAGGGTGGTAAAAGTGGACATCCTTTTCTTGTTTCAGTTCTTAAAGGAAAGGATTTTGGCTTTTCCCTATTCAGTATGATGTCAGCTATAGGTCTGATTTGTAGTCTTTATTATGTTCACGTATGTTCCTTCAATATCTAGTTTGTTGAAAATTTTTACCATGAAATGATGCTGAATTTTATCAAATGGTTTTTCTGCATCTATTAAGATTATTACGCTTTTATCTTTCATTCTGTTGATGTGATGTATTATATTTATTAATTTGCATATCATGAACTACCCTTTCATCCCTAGGATAAGTCCCATTTAATCATGGTGTATTATTATTATTATTATTATTATTATTATTATTACTATTATTTTGTGTGTTAAAAGCTGCTAATATTTTGTTGAGAATTTTTGCATCTATGTTCATCAGGGATATTGAACTATAGTTGTCTTTTTTTGTTGCATTCTTATCCGGTTTCAGTATCAAGGTAATGTTGACCTCCTAGAATGAGTTAGGGAGAGATCCCTCCTCTTCAATTTTTGGAAAAGTTTGAGGAGAACTGGTGTTAGTTATTCTTTGAAAGTATGATAGAATTTGGCAGTGAAGCCATCCAGTCCTGAACTTTTCTTTATTGCGAGACTTTTAAAAAAAATTGTTAGTAATTGTTCAATCTCTTTATTATTGGTCTGTTCAGGTTTTCTATTTCTTCCTGATTCAATCTTGGTATGTTGTACATGTCCAGGAATTTACCTATTTCCTCTAGGTTTCCTAATATGTCAGGATATGTAATACAAAAGGTACTATAGTTGTTCCTAACAGTCTCTGAAAATCTTTTGCATTTTTGTGGTATCAGTTGTAATATCTCCTTTTTCATTTTTGATTTTATTGGATCTTATTTTTTTTTTCTATTAAGTCTAGCAAGTGGTTCATCAGTTTTGCTTATCTTTTCAAAAATTCAACTTTTCATTTCATTGGTCCTTTGTGTTAGTTTTTTAGTTTCTCTTTCATTTATCTCTGCTCTGATCTTTATTATTGCTTTTCTTATACTAATTTTGGAGTTGGTTTGTTCTTGTTTTTCTTCCCTGAGGTGCATCATTAGATTGTGTATTTAAAATTTTTCTTTTTTTTGATATAAGCATTTATTGCTATAAACGCTCCTCTTAGCACTGTTTTTGTTGTATAACATAGGTATGCTGTGTTACGATTTTTTTTTTTGAGTCAGAGTCAAGTCAAGGTCTTACTCTGTTACCCAGGCTAGAGTGCATGGTATGATTACAGTTCACCGCAGTCTCAAATTCCTGGGCTCAAGTGATCCTCCCACCTCACCCACCTGAGTAGCTGGGACTACAAACAAACACCCTCATGCCAAGCAAATTTTTAGATTTTTTTTTAAATAGAGACAAGCTGGTCTCAGTCTCCTGGATTCAATCAATCCTCTCTCCCTGGCTTCCCAAAGTGCTGGGATTATAGGAATGAGCCACTGCACCCAGCCTCAATTTTTGTTTGAAGAAATTTTTAAATTTTTATGTATCTGTACAGTTTCCAAAGTTCCTCTTGTTATTGATTTTTAGTTTTATCCCATTGTAGTCTGAGAAGGTACTTGATATGATTTCAACTTTTTAAAATTTGTTGAGACTTTTTGTTGTGTCCTAACATATGTCATAGGCTGGAACAGTTAAATATTCTGTAACTATCTGTCAGATACATTTATTCTAATGTGCAGTTTAAAGTCAATCTTTGTTAACTTTCTGCCTCAATAATCTAATGCAAAGAGTGGGGTACTGAAGTCTATAACTATTATTTTATTGAAGTCTATCTTTCTCTTTATATCTAATAATATTTGTGTTATATGTCTGGGTTCTCCAGTGTTGAGTGCATATGTTTAGAATCATAATATCCTCTTGCAGAATTGAACCCTTTATTGTTATATAATGACCCTCTTCTGATTTTACTGTTTTTGTTATGTTTTATCTGATATAAGTATAGCTATTCCTGCTTGTTTTCTGTTTGCACAGAATATCCTTTTCCATCCCTTTGCTTTTCATCTATATGTGCCTTTACAGGTAAGATGTGTATCTTGTAGGCAGCACATAGTTGGGTAACTTTTTTCTAGCCTTCAGCCATTCCCTATCTTTTAAGAGAAAATTTTAATCCATTTATGTTCAAGGTTTGTTGATGATATGTGAGGACTTATATTCTTGTATTTTATTAATTAATTTCTGGTACTCTGTATACCCTTTGTTCCTTTCTTTATCTCTTATTGTTTATCCTTGTGGTTTGCTGGTATCCTATAGTGATAACATCTGAGTTTTTCCTTCTTCCTTTTTTGTATGTTTGCTCTACCAGTGGTTTTTACATTTTTGTGTGTTTTCATGACAGTAGTTATTGTTCTTCTTCTAGTTGTAGAAATCCCTTAAGCATTTTATGTATGGCTGGTCAAGTAGTGATCCCTTAAGCATTTTATATATGGCTGGTCAAGTTGCTTGTCTGGGAATATTTTATTTTTCTTTCATTTATGAAGAATAACTTTGATGGGTATAGTGTCCTTGGCCAGCAGGGTTTTTTTTCTTTCAGTTCTTTAACTATATCATTGCATTCTCTTCTAGTCTGTAATGTTTCTGCTGAGAAACCTGTTGTTAGTCTAATGGGATTCCTTTATAAGTAACTAGTCATTTTGCTCTTGCTGTTTTAAAATTTTTATCTCTGTCTTTGACTTTTAACAGTAATATGCCATGGAGTAGACCTTTTTGAGTTGTATCTATATGAAGATCTTTGAGCTTCCTGTGTCTGAATGTCTATATCTCTTGCTAAACTTGGGAAGATTTCATCAACTATTTCATTAAATAGGTTTTCTAACCCTTTCATTTTTTTCTTTGCCTTCTAGATCTCTGAAAATTCAAATATTTGGTCATTTTGTGGTATCCCATATGTCACATAGGCTTTGCTTACTTTTAACTTTTTAAAAATTTACAGCTGGGCTCAGTGGCTCAGCCTGTAATTCCGCACCTTTGGGAGGCTGAGGTGAGTGGATTGCCTGAGCCTGCGGGTTCGAGACCCACCTGGGCACCTTGGCGAGACCTCATCTCTACAATAAATCAAAAATTAGCTGGGCATGGTAGTGCACGCCTGTAGTTCCAGCTACTTGGAAGGCTGAGACGGAGGGATCACCAGAGCCCAGCAGGTCGAGGCTGTGGTAGCCGGGAGCAGCCACTGCACTCCAGTCTGGGCAACAGAGTGAGACTCCAACTCAAAAAATAAAATAAATAAATAAAATAAAATTTACTTTTGTTTGGGTTATTTCAAGACCTGCCTTCAAATTCTAAGATTCTTTCTTCTGCTTGATCTAGTCTATTGCTGAAGCTTTCAAATGCACTCTGTATTTCATTTTATTAATTCTTCAGTTTCAGAATGTACTTGGTTCTTTTTTATAATATTTATCTCTATGGTAAGTTTCTCGTTCATTTCCTGAATTGTTTTTTCTGATTTCTCTGTATTTTTTTCAATATCCTTATATCTCACTGAAGTTCTTTAGTATTAATATTTCAAATTTCTTTTCTGAGACCTTATAAACATTTTTTTGAATTGGGATTTGTTGCTGGAGAATTATTGTGTTCCTTTTGGAGGTTTCATAATTCCTTGCTTTTTTATGTTTCTAGTGTCCCTATGTTGATGTATGCATATCTGCTGTCACTTTTTCTAATTTTTTTGAATTTTCTTTCATAAGGGAGGACTTTTCCTGAAGATGTAACTATGGTGTTGGTTGAGTGGGGCACTTTAGCTTTGATTCTGGGTGCATGCAGTATTATACTCTCTGTATGATTTCTTTCACTGTAAACAGTAGCAGTATTATCTGTGATTTCCTCAGTGGCTTAAGATGTAGTTGTTAGCAAAGGTTGTTGTGAAGCATTGCTGGAGACTGTAACATCAGATTGGCCAGCTTTCCAGCCCTGGTAGTAACAGCAGTGGGATGAGTCTATCTGTTCCTTGGGCCCCAGGATGGTATACTCTGGCATTGGTGTTAGCAGGCCCAAATTGGCTGATTCTTGGGCTTCCAGGTGGCTTGCTCAGATGCCAGGAATGACAGCAGTGAGCTTGGTGAAGGTGTAGGTTTTTGAATCCTGGGTAGCAGGTATAGTGAGGGTAATGGCAGTATCAGTGGCAGGACTACCTTCTGGAACCCAAGTGGTCTGTGCTGGTGTTAGAAGTGTCTGAAATGGGCTGGGTGAGCGAGCTACCAGGCCCATAGGTGGTACATGAGGGTGGGTGCCAGCTGTAGTGGTAGCAGCAGGTTCAGTGAGCCCAACCCCAGATCCTGGGAGAAGTGCTCAGGTGCTAACAGTGATGGACTGGGCTGGGCAATCACCAGACCCCTGGATTGCATACTCAGGTAGTTGGGGGTAGAGACAAGCTGGGTAGATCTGCCCTCAGGCCTCCTAATGTGTTGGTACTGGCTGTGGTAGGTAGAGGTGGGGTGATCCCCAGGTTGCTGACAGAGTATTCATGTTAGCACAGCACTGGCCCTGCTCCTGAGAAAAGATAGGTTGCTTTCAGCGGGAGCAAACTGGCAGGTGGCTGGGGGACACATGCTTCACTTGAAATTTGGCCCTGCATCAGCTCCAGGGATGTGGAGATGCAGAGGCTATTCAGCCCCAGGGCAGGATATAATCTTTTGGGGGCTGGGGCTTTCAAAATGGCACTATGCTATAGCTACTTAGGACTCAGGGGTTTGTGGGACCCAGTGTGAGTTCTCATTCCTGAGCAAGGCCTTTGTGTGGCCTCTAGGCAGCTCTCTCTGTTAGTCTCAGGGTCTGAGACTGAAGGGCTCTCTCATGGCTCAGATTGTAGGAGTCCACAGTGGGAATCACTGGGGGTCTCTCACTTACCCTTTTCCCTTATTAGGGAATCTCTCCAGACTTCCACCCAGGCTGCCTTATTTCCTCTCTATCTTGCATTTAATGCTTTCTGTCACTTCTTTGTTGAATTTCAGTGTTCTGCCTTAGATGATCTATTCATAGTGTGATCATTTACTGACTCTTTGGGTTCCTCTCCTTGGAAGATGTGAGTACCAGTTGCATCTGGTCAACCATCCTGAAGCTCCTTGGTTCAACAAAAATCTCCCCACTCCTTATTGTTCAAAAACTGAAATTTATCACTCTGGTTAAACTCAGCTTGAGTTCCCTGTCTCTGACTGCCAGGGCAGATGTTAGCAGGAGGAGCTTGAAAAGAAGAATTTGGTTGAGTGGGGTGAGAGCTCACTTTTGGTAGGTACTTTGGAAGTAGCGACTCCCAATTCTCTTTCATCACCCACCACCAGGGAAAGTTTGCACTAGAGTGGAAGCACTAGATTGCTCTGGTAGCAGAGAATCTTAGGATAGTTTCTGCATAAGCCCATATAACATGTCCTAGGGTTCTTGCCACACAAGCTTTCTTATGACTAGCATTTGCATGGTAAATATTTTTTTCATATTTTACTGTCAGTTTTGTCTGAGTCTTCATATTTAATGTGCATTTCTTACAAACAGCATATAGTATGTCTTCTTTTTTTTATTCAATCTGAAAGCTTCTGCCTTTTAAATGCAGTGGTTAGTTCATTTACATGTAATATAATTGCTGATATAGTTGACATTATATCTTTTGGTATTTGTTTTCTGTTTGTCTCCTGTGTTCTTTGCTTTGCTCTTTCTCTTTTCCTACCTATTGGGTTGAGTGTTTTTTAGTCCTTTTTATGTCCTGTACTGATTTTTCATTATAACTTTTTTGTTATATTTAAATTCGTTACTCTAGCAATTAACTAGGCATCCTTAACTAATCACATCCTACTTCAAACACTATTATACTGTCTCTTAAACAGTGTAAGAATCTTACAGCTGAACAATTCCAATTACACATACTTTCAACCTTTTGTCAGAGTCCCACAGGTTTCAGACATTTTCTTTACTTTCTTAAATTCATTTTCCTTTTTGTGCTTAAGTATGGATAATTTCTATTGACTGACTCTCAAACTCACTAATCATATTTTCCACCTCAGTATACTGTTAAGCTGATTTTAAAAAATTCTTTGTTTCTGATACTATATTTTTCAGTTTTATCATATCCATTTTGTTTTTACAATTAAAATTTTTTATTTTCCTCTGTTATTTTCAGTATCTGGGTCATCTGTGGGTATGCTTCTATTGACTAGTTTTTCTCTTAAATACAAATAACATTTTCCTGCTTTTTTCAGAGGATTCATAATTTTTACTGCATGATAGACATTGCATGTAAAGGAATACGAAATATACTTAAAATAAATATTTACCCTAAGAAAATAGCATATCCCTTCTTGTAGGTTAGGACTCTAAGTAAATCTAATCTCTAGTTGAGCTGGTTTGGAGCTTTGCAGCAGTTTTAAATTCAGTTCACTTTTTACTGGCTAATGTTTTGATGGGGATCAGGAATTTCCCTTAAGTAAAGTTTGGGGTCTGGGCCCAGAAGAGATTCTAGAGACTTCTCTATGCTTATACTCCAGCCACCAGCATTCTAATCATGGGAGATTTATTTTTGTTTAGAGCCCAGTCACCAGCTTTCTGGCTTGCTAAGGTGTTCTTTTTGCTCTTTGTAATCTCTACCACTTTTGTGTGCCAGGAGCAATTTCTTCACCCTGCTAACCTGGCATCAGCCTTAAGTAGAATGCTGCCTTGCCCTTGATGAAAGTCCTATTCATCTTGGAAATGGGAGAAGTTAATCTCTTTTGCTTTAACCCAGTCTGCTGTTACAACTGCCTTGTACTTGATAAAGGACCACTATGCCTCAGGGAGTTGTCTTTCAGCTGTCCTGCTATATCTCCAGTACTTCTTTGGCCATTGCCATGTACTTGGTGAAAATTCCATGCACCTTAATGAATGACTTGCAGTACTTTGCTCTGCTCCAAGTCTTTGGTGTGCCACCACTTGGTGAAGGCCTGGCAGGGAAAAACCAGTGGTGGGTGCAAGACTCACACTGTGACTGGAGCTTCTCAGGATTTCAATCTGTCATATCAGCTCACAAGTGGCCATAAAGAGTACATTGAAAATATGGTTGGCTTCTGTTTATACCCATTTATGTCAGTTTCACTCCTCCTCCTGCTGCTCTGCCAGAGAATGAAACAGAGATTTTTGTCTCCTATGAAGGGCTTATATCTTTCTGGAATTTAGTTTATTTAGGCTTTTCTCTTCATATTCAGTTCTCTGGACACATCTTTAAAAATTTATAATTTTATAGGTTATATAGCTCATTCTCATTGTTGGAGTAGAAGCAGCAAGGTCTTATAACTTTCTTCCTTCTAATTAGAAGTAGAAATTTCTTTTTTAAAATTTCTTTTGATAACTCCCTCTTGCGTACCTCATCTTTTATATTTAAGCCTTCCTCCTATGACTTTATTTGAGGCAAGTTTTAAGCCCAGTAAAAAGCACTCACAGATCTCATCTCTGCTATCCTTTGTAAACAGACACTTATGGAGATATTTTTTAAGCCCTGGAAACCATCTTCATGAAAATAAGGCACAGTAGAACATGGTAGATACTAAATTGGTATTGCAAAAATTCTATTAAAAATGAATGACAACATATTTGTTTATGTAATCTCAACTGTCAGATTTAGAATTCCACAGATTGGAAGCAATATCACAGAGTTAATGGGGTCTAGTCATCTGTATTCAGACAGATTGGGTTTTGTGTACTCATTCTTATTACAACTTAACCCAGAAAGAACTTAAAGCAAAGCAAAGATTTTTTACTCTCATCTTGCAGATGAGCCCTCTGGGATCCAGAGAGAAAGAGTGATCAAACCACAGTGTACATGGAGTCCCACAGTGTGCATGGAGTGGGAGAGTAACCCAGGCTCCAACTTTCTGGAACTGCACCCATGCCAATACTTATTTATTTCAGTTGCAAGGTCCAAAGAACTAATCAGATGTGACAAAAATAGAAATCTTCGCATGACCTTGTGAGGTTTCCTTATGAGATCTGGAAGACTTTAGAGCACAAAGAAAATAAAATGTTAAAAACCAAATGTAAACACCACTGAGTTACCATTCAGTGCCCTGTGCTTTCCCTAGATTAGAGAACTGTAACATGGGCAGCATCTGCCCTGTTTCACTACTGTGTATAAGCGTATGGCACAGGGCCTGGCACAACAACAAATAAATAGTTGTTGAGTATATATATATATTTTTAAAAAGCTGAGTAATATTCTGAAAGGCATCCTAAGGTGACAGCACCTTGATATTGAAAAAGGTTAACCTCTCTTAGATCCAGCTGAAAAACAAAGGCCTACTAGAGATATATTTGCAAAATATTTTTAAGAGATATGTTATTATCTGAATTTTTGGTCAGTCTAGTCAGAAAACTAAAATGAAAAAAAGGCAATAGTTTGAGGGGAATGTAATCATTCATTCACTGCAGAGTTGGTTATAATCAAGGTTGCTATTTTTTTGAACTGCATCATTTCAGGTACAAGGCCTAAAGAAATAGTCAAATGTGTCATAATAGCCAAGAATGATATTTTTGAAACTTTTTATTTGAAAAGAATTTTAAAATAACAGAAGAGTTCAAGGAACCACCATAAATCTTTTACAAAGGCTCAGTTATTATTGACATTGTGCACCATTTGTAATTTGCTATCTATCTATCCAAGATATTGTATATTTTATGGTCCTTTACCCCTAGATACTTCAGTATATATTTTCTAAGAATAAAGATATTTCCCTACACACTACAATATAGTTATCAACTTTAGTAAATTTAACAATGGCACACCTTTTATTACCTAGATTCCAATCTTATAAATTAATCTAATAATGCATTTACGTAATTGTTTCCCACATAAGTTCCAGGTTAGGATCAGTTACTCCATTTAGTTGTCACATCCCATTAGTATTGTTTAATCTGGAATATTTCCACAGCCTTTGTCTTTTGTGACATTGACATTTTTGAAGAACATAGTTCCCTTTTTTCTTTCTCTATAGAATGTTCCTCATTTTAAATTTGTCTGATGTTTCCTCACAATTACATTCAGGTTATACATTTCCAGATGTAATACTACACAAGTGATGTTGTACCCTTAAGTTATCACATCCAGAGGCACATATTGTTCATCTCCCCCTTAGTGGTGACATTAATTTTGATCACACAGTCAAGGTGTTGCCTGGTTTTTCCATTATATAGTTATTATTTTTCCCTGCAGTTAATAAGAAATCTATGTAGAGATACTTTAAGACTATAAAACAGCCTGCTCCTCCTCAAGGATGAATTTTTAGAACAGTATTTTCACTATTGCCATTAAAAAGTGACCTCTACATAGTAAAAGAAACCTAACTTTACCTATTATACTTGAACAACTTCTATGCCAGTTTTAACATCTGTTTCTATTACAGTAGTCCATGCACACTAGGTGTTTATTAAAAACTGCTCATTAACTGTCTGCTATCTGGGTAGAATAAGGGCAATCTGGTTTTTAAATCCAACTAGTATCAATGCCCTAATTTGGTTCCATAAAAAGTAATCTCTTTACCTTATGCTGTAAAAGGGATTTAGAAATTAAATGATATAATTGAAAAAACAGTCCTAGAAAAAAGAGAGAAACATGTAAAGAACTTAGCTTTATTTATTCAAATTATATATGGATTCTGGTTACAATGATATTAATTATTATCCAGCCTTTTCTAAGCAGTATGATTTTGAGGTGAGCTTTAATCCAAGGCTTTAACTTGGATTAAGCACAGCTAGCTTATATAATATGTTCAAATGGCCAGGTGGCTTTAGTTTCTGAGTTTGGTAACAAACAAAAAGAAGGCAACTTTTGAAAAGCAAAGCCAAATGTTTTCTAACTTTTAAAAAATAGTTTTTACATTTAAAAAATGTTTTAAAATTTGCCTCCTTACTCTGATACCATGGTTTTCAACACTATGGGAGAGCATGCATCACAAACCAGTCATCACGCTAAATGGGTATGCCACTAATGGAATGATCCTTTAATAGAAATCAGGAAACTGGAGGTGGAGGCGTGGGGATAGGCCCAAGGTTTAAAAAGAATACAAACTTTGCTATAGCCACCTTTCTCTTTTCGGCCAAGCTTCTTATCCACAACAGTATATTATAATACAATAAATCCTAGCCTTTATAATAAAAGAAATTTTTTTAATCAATAGAATTCAGCAGCCAAAGCATTACTATTTTTGTTTTTGTTTTTTCTTTTATTTTTCTGGAAAGTATTTGTAGCCACAGGTTCAAAGGAAAAAGAAAGGGAGAGGGATTAACTCTCTGCAAGGAAGGTCAAAAAACATAATTTACCAGTGAAGCAAGAGGAGCAGCTGTATCTGCTGGCTCAATCAAGACTACCAGCTGGAGAATTTACCAACACTATGAAAACCACGTCTTCCAGATGTCAAGCAATATATCTAGAAGTCAAGTATCTCTGGGCTCAATGCAGGCCTCTCCATTCTCTATACTACCCATATTTCATATTAAATAGTAAGGTGTCTTCCGCAGGCCACCAACAGGGATAACAAGAACACTTCCACACAAGGGACTTAATATCACTGACCCCACCAGATGGGCTTTGATGCCAAAGTCCACCTCAGACATGTTCTTTTGTTAAAAAGCAATCTTAGTTAAGAGTCAATATGTAAATAAGAGGAACCTAAATAGCTGCAAGCCATTCTTGTGCAAGGATTCTTGGGGCTTATCAGGTTTATTTTTCTATTTGGGAATGATTTGTCACTGAGAAGAAAGGAATATTCTGAAAATATTTACTTGAATAACCATTTTCCCACTTATTCTTTAAACGTATGCTGTTCAATATGGTAGCCACTAGCTACACGTGGCTATTTAAATTTAAATTAAGTACAATTTAAAAGTCAGTTCTTCAATCAAACTAGCAACATTTAAGTGCTCAATAATAACATGTAGTTAGTGATTTCCCTACTGGACAACACAGTTATAAAACATTTACATCATCACAGAAAATTCTATCAGACAGTGCTGCTCTAAACCCTTAAATCACCTTCCAAATGGGCAATTATAACTTCCTTCTCCATAGATTACAAAACAAAGCAATCATTACATACTCTCTTATGAAGGGGTCTGCTAATACAATATGAATATTGTACCAGGTGAGGGTACCACAAAGGGGTAGGGCGGATCTCAGTAACATTTTCACAGTATAAGCCAATGCTTGACTGATAAACTGTTCTTATACACTATATTCACATGAGCCTTGTGAAGCTACTGGCTTATGAGATGACAGAGGTCAATGTGGATGGGTATATATGACAAATAAGCACTAAAGTATTTTCTATTACATGTATCCTTTATTTATGATTCAATCTGTATCAGACAGTTTATATCAGAAGTTTCCTTGCTTTTATTTCCAAATGTGCAAAATAAATCATTTCCTTTGAAAAAGAGGCTGCCCAATTTCACAGCTTTGCAATTGAGGCGGTTTAATGCCAAGTAAACATCATAAGCCACAGCTGTTTCTAAAAAATTTTATGAACAAGAAGAACACGAGGCCAATATACAATAAAATCCACAAATTACTTTCTTACTCCCAGGCTCAACTATCATGAGTCCAGGAAAGCCAAGCAACTTACATGGTGATGTGTAGATGCCTATATGATTATTATAACTCACTAAGAGGCAGGTATGTGGCACACAGGCAAAGACCTTTGACTCTGCCCATGAAGATACCATTCCAGGGCATGCCAGAACATACTGGATGTGAGCCATGTCATACTTGCAAGCATACCATCACACATGCAAGGATGCTCTCCAGGGGCTAAGCTTTCTTTGCCTCAGTTTCCTTTATTTCAATACTCCCTGCATAATCACCTATCTATATCAGCTCATCAGCTTCATTCTATTTTCTCTTCCCAATTCCTAGTTTCTTTCCTCTTTTCCAGTTATTCACAATGGGTAAAGAGGAACAAGATGGGATAAAGAAAAAGAAAAAAAGGATTTCCCTAATGCCCCCTTGCTCTGCCACCAAAAGCAAAAAAAAGATCTGCTGTGTTTCTTTGGAATTGTTAACTGTTGTTAATCAAATTATTATAAAGATCATAGAGCTATTGCCCAAGAGAGGCTGAAGAAAAATCTATCCATATCAACTTAGTTGGTTAGAGGTTTATGCAATGGCTCCAGGGTTTTCAGGTTATGACCCAGTTTTTCCCGCTTACCTTGGCTTTCCCATCCTGGGCTGACATATATCCAACACACATGCTCTCCGTTGTGTGGCTCCACAGAAATTCCACTGTCGTGAAAGGGAATGAACACAAACAGCCACATTCAGATCACAGATGGAAAATAAATCTTTGCTTTTTAATAGAACAGTTAAAGATAGCTTTATATTTAACACACTCAGTTCCCTTCTTTCCATTTGCTCCTTCATAAATGTCAAGATGATTTAGTACTCAAAACTGTGCAATGCCATTTACTGTGAAATGAAAAATGTATTTCTTTCTTGTCAAAACTTATGATTATTACATGTAAAATAAATGCTCTTCTGTTTGAAACTTGTAACATTAAACATACAAACACACACACTCATACATACTGTATACAATGATTTAGTAAATGTAATATTCCATGGCTTAGTTTCTTTTAACACACACACACACACACACACACACACACACACACACACCCCAAGTCTTAATTTTTAAATATCATCCAGAGCTGGGACAGAGAAAATATAAAATAAATCTGGAACATCTTGTTGTGCTGGAAAAGTAAGGAAATGCTCGAAGAATGAAGGGGATTTATTAAAAGGACCCAGGGATCAGCTTGAAGGGTTCTCATTGGCAAAATCTATCTACCAAAATAATGATGAATGAATTATAACCATGGAACAAAATAACAATCATTGAGCCAATATTGATCCAAACAAATAAATGGGAGAGTAGACAAAACTCTGCCCTGCAGCAGAATGCCAACTAATAAATAAAAAATAGAGTTAGAAAACCATCATGGTTCTAATAGAGTTAGAAAACCATCATGGTTGCTTAAACTAGTAGGTGAAAATATGAAGAGGGACAGGCTATTTACAGTTTCAAAGTAGCTCTCCAATAAAATCTTATTAAATACAAAGGAAGAAACTGTAAGTTCACTGTGGAACCACTTGACGAACTCCAACTTAACAACACCATGTGCCTTTTGATAAGATACCCTGAGACAAAACACTCTTGTGGTATTCCTGACAAAAATGCATAAACAGAATTGAATGAGGAAACACCACACAAATCTGATATAGCAACACTCTACTAAATAACTGGTTTGAACTCTTCAAAAATGTCAAAGTCAAAAAAAACACAGAATTGAGAAACTTCCTGTTTAAAGGAGACATGAAAACCAAATACGATATGTTATCTTGGATTTTATCCTGGACTGGTGGGTGGGGAAAGATATTATAAGGGAGATTATGGAAACAAAAAATAAAGTTTGAAAAGGGACTGTGGGTTAGAAAGTAGTGTTATATAAATATTAAATACTATGATATTGATAACTATATTGTGATTATTTAGAAAAATGGCCTTGTTCTTAAGAAATACATACCAAAGTATCAGGAGTAAAGAAGCCTGGGACCGGGCACAGTAGCTCAGACCTGTAATCCCAGCACTTTGGGAGGCCGAGGCAAAAGGACTGCCTGAGTACAGGGGTTCGAGATCAGCCTGGGCAACTTGGTGAGACCTCGTCTCTTCAGTAAATCAAAAAATTAGCCAGACATGGTGGCGCGTGCCTGAAGTTTCAGCTACTTGGAAGGCTGAGGGGGAAGGATCACCTGAGCCCAGCAGGTCAAGGTTGCGGCAGCTGTGACTGTGCCACTGCACTCCAGCCTGGGTAACAGAGTGAGACTCTGACTCAAAAAAAAAGGTCTGATGTCTCTGCCTTTCTCTCAAAAATTCAGGAAAAACATTCACATGTTTAAGTTTGTGTGCGCGCGTGTGTGTGTGTGTGCGTGTATGTTGTGTGTGTGTGTAGGAGGGGAAGGAGAATGGGAAAATAATGGAAGAAAATGAAAACAGTAGTTCAATCTGGGAAAAGTAATCATAGATGTCCCTTGTACTATTCTTGCAACTTTTGTGTAAGTGTAAAATTATATCTAAATAAAAAGTCACCAAAATTAAGACATCCAGAGATACACACAAAACTCTGTCAAGTGCAAGTACATACCTTCAAAATTCTGAGTTTGTTAGGGCATTTTTAAAGTTTTGATGTACTTCAACAAAAATTTCAAAAGTCCCTGATAACAAAACTACATTACTCAACACTAAACCCTCTGTCCCAGGCCATCATCTGTTTATATCTCTGTGCTAGTTAAGACTGAAGACAAGTGTTTGAGCTGAGACACAACTGTGGAATCAGTGAGCCTAGAATCTGAAGGCTTTGCCAGACATGTGGGGAAGAAAGAAGCAGTAAGGGGCAAAACTGAGATTCTAAAATACATGGCTCATTCCCTCATCATTAATTAATTATCAAACCTGCCAACCTGCTCAACAGACGCTCCACTGAAGAGTGCAGGAAAACAGTGTCACGCAATGAAGCAAGTTCTCTTCACCAGATGTTTTTTCTTCCACACACATCTGCTTTGAACTTCAAAAATCTTGACATCCAGAACAAGGTCTGGGATATTCTAAATTGCCTAATAGAGCAAAGGCACTAAAGTCTTACTGAAATTCTCTAGAGTAGTGACCATGAATTGTATTCAACTACAAAGTTAAAGCATTTCTAAAATTGTACTTCTCATGCCTCAAATATTAAGGGGGTAGCTGTTCAGGAATTAGCCAAGAAAAATACATGGAAATATAGTCAATATAATCATAAAAACAAAAGATAAAAACATTGCACTTTATTTTAAAGACCATTTTAATGATTTTTAAATGCATTATTCTCCCTATAAATGTATTCTGCTTTCAGAAAATGTAATAAATAAGTAAAATTACTTACTTGTAAGTTTCTCTCTCTCTCGCTCGCTCTCTCTCTCTCTCTGAGAGAAAAAAAATAACCCTCAGAGAGAGAGACTTACAAAAGAGAATAAATTAGGGTACACTGATCAACTTCACTAAATAATTATTTATATGTTCAAGAGTTTTCAGTATGGTTTCTAGGCTGTTAAAGAAAATAAGTTAATTTCTAGAAATGTGTTCTTCACTGTTTTCACATGTATCACTCCTACCCACCAAAAAAAAGGTGATTCGTTGTATTAACACATTATTTTTTAATACTGACATTTCACATCATTACACAGTGATCAGTTATTAGTTCAGGCTAGCTTTAAAAACTCAAAAAAATTGTCTAGAATTTAAATTATAGAATTATTTTGAAAAGAAACTATTTTATCACTTTTAATGCATGCACAATTCAAGTTAATTTAACATGTTATTTCCTGATGGAAAACTTCAGGGAGCCTATCATGTGCCAAACACTAACTATCTTTCCTGGTAGAACTCAACAAAATCTAGCTGGGGAACCTGAAGAAAGTGCACAAACTGGAATTCAAGCTAGACTCCTGAATCCCAAAACTTGGGGTCTTCCACTGTTCTATTACTATGAAATTTACTCAGTATGAATAAGAAGATTTCTAATGAGTGTTACATATTAAAAAGATTAAATTCCTTACAAACTCCAAAGAACTACAAAACATCAAACACAAACACCATTCATAATGCTTAAAATATTTTAAATCTCTCTTAAAGAAAGCACTTAAAGCCGGGCTCGGTGTTAGCCTGTAATCCCGCGCCTTTGGGAGGTTGAGGTGAGTGGATTGCCTGATCCCGTGAGTTCGAGACCCGCCTGGACAGCGAGACCTCATCTCTACAATAAATCAAAAAATCAGCCGGGCGTCGTAGCGCATGCCTGTAATTCCGGCTACTCGGAAGGCTGAGGCAGAAGGATCGCCGGAGCCCAGCAGGCGAGGCTGCGGTGGCCGGGAGCGGCCACTGCACTCCAGTCTGGGCGACAGAGTGAAACTCCAACTCAAAAATAAAAAAATAAAAGGCACTTAAAACTGTAACAAAACCCAGAGGCATAAAAAAATGGCCAAAACCAATATATTTGACTACATAAAAAATGTTCATGGTATTTTATTTTGCCATATGGAAAAAAAAGTCAAGAGACAAATGACAAATTTGGGGAAATATTTGCCATTCATAACATAAATAAAGGACTAATTTTCTTAATATATAAAGATTTACTACAAATCAATAAGAAAAAGACAAATATCCAAAGAGGAAGCAAAAAGGATATGAACAAAAGGGAATATGAATGGCTCTAAAACATGAAAAGATGTTCTACATTATTCATACTAAAAGAAATGCAAATTAAAATCACAAGATATATTATTCAACTATCAGATTGCAGATATCAAAAGGTTTGAAATAACATTGTTTTGCTGGGAGTGGAGAAAAGAGTAGACACATAGGATAATGGTGAAAGTATGGCTATCTGGGAAAACATTCTCATAATTTTTGGTAGTTATGTTCTGTGATGCTGATGAATATTAAATTAGCAAATAACAAGAAAATGCTTATAGGGGAAATAGAGGGTTAGGTTCCTGCAAGCCTCTGGTGACATCAGTTTCAATAACCTTATTTCATGTGTGTTTCTATTTTCAAAAGCCTTTTTAAAAATATATTTTTAGAATAATTAATTATATGCAATATTTTTTCATAATAAAACACTCGCCAAGAAGGGTTTAATATTTTCCTGATGCTGGAGAACATACTCATATATTTTGCTTTCAGTCTCACAACAATGGTGGTCACTATGCTCTTATTATTGGTCATTATTTCAAGAAATCAACAAATTGAGCCGCTTTTTGATCTTTTCCATAGCTTCCTAAGTAGATGTTACTTTAGCACTTTCTGAAGCAGCCTCACATAAAGATTGTTGAATTTGCTTTTTCTGGAGGTATCATATTGTTGATTCATTACCAAGGAATTCATAGCCAACAGCACTACAATTCAGCCTAAATGAAGTTCATCCCACAAGCACATTCCCTCCATAAGACACCACCATCTTCTTGCACTTTTGAACATTAGTCAGCACTTCAGAACTATACTTGAGGGTATTAAATAGAGAAATTGCCAACAAAAATGTGGCAAACATGGTACTACAGAAACATGAAAAGGATATATTTACAGTATTAAAGAGTTAAAACAAGAAGGCAGAGCATCACCTTGTTTACCTTAGCTGGGAATATGTACATCCAGTGACTCAAAATTTTTACTACTCTGTTCATGTCCACAAACGACCATGACAGTGCTAAAATACTGATCTGGGGATTACAAATAAATTTTAGCAAGTAGGCAAGTTAACAAATACAGAGTCCAGAAATAATGAGGATTGATGGTAGTTATCAAAATTAGATGTCCTTTGACTTAGCAATTCTACTTCTAGGTATTCATTCTACAGATATGACCTTATATATAAACAATAACATATTCAAAGGATCTTCACTGAAGCAGTTTTAATTAGCATGAAACTGGAAACAGATTAATTCCCTATTGATGGGCATATATATACATAAACTATGGTACACGGTACACTATATAATGGAATATTATGCAACAATTATTATTATTATTTTTTTTTTGAGTTGGAGTCTCACTGTCGCCTAGACTGGAGTGCAGTGGCTGCTCCCGGCCACCGCAGCCTCAACCTGCTGGGGTCCGGCGATCCTTCTGTCTCAGCCTTCCAAGTAGCTGGAACTACAGGCGCGCACTACCACGCCTGGCTAATTTTTTGATTTATTGTAGAGATGAGGTCTTGCTGCCCAGGCGGGTCTCGAACCCGCGGACTCAGGCAATCCACTCACCTCAGCCTCCCAAAGGCGTGGGATTATAGGCTGAGCCACGGAGCCCGGCTTATTATGCAACAATTAAAAACAAAGGAGGAAGCTCTGCATGAGTGATATGGAACCACATGCACTAAGTGCTTTTCAAACTTTTTGACCATGAACCACAGTAAAATCCAAAACCTACAAATTGTCACTTAGTACACACATTTATATATAACTAAAATTTCACAAAATAATATTTTTACTGCTTTTTACAGCAATGTACTGATATATTCTACTGAGTTCTTTATAGCCTACTTGTTACATTTCAAAGATTCTGCTTGTGGCTCTTTAAATTGACTTTAGAACTCACTAATGTGACATGCCATTTGAAAAAAACACTCATCTACATGATAAATAGTTAAGCTATTTTTAAAAAAAGGTATGATGGAGAATAAAGTACAGAAATGGTGCTGCCATTTTTGCTAAAGAAAAGAGATCATGTATGAACATGCATGTAAATACATGGGAGCTCTTTGGAAGACTATCTTAGGAACTGGCAACAGTTACCGCTTCTGTAGAGGGAACCAGCTGACTACAGGACTTGAGTGGAGGGAACCTAGTTTTCACTACATATCCCTTCTGAAATTTTGAATTTTATTCTATTTTCACACATTTCCTATTATTTTTTAAATGCCCTTTAGAATCTTGATTATCGTTTTAATCTACATCATCTATGAAGAATTTCTTCCCTGTTTAGAGTAAGACATTCTGAATTACTGAAATTTAACATTATAATATATTTTTAATTGTTCTTCATAAGAATGCTTTATTATTATGTCAAACTAATGCTTCCAAATTATTTCTCATCTCATGACTAAAAAATAATAAAATTTTAAGAAGAGGTATGAATAAGTCCCTAATTAAATTTACACTGGGCACATATATTTAAGGAAAAATCTGCTATGCTCAAAGAGCAATCAATCAAAACAAAAAAGGTGTACCAGACAACTTCCCTAACTGCTTTTCCATTTGAAATAAAAAGTGCCAAAATCACAATAAGTTTTTAAAAATGAGTAGTAGCAAGCATTTATTTGTTTCATGGGTAAGGTTTATCTCACAAAAACATTTTTCAAAACCATTTAGCCATTAGTTAAGTCCTGATTTAAAGTTAAAACTTAGCAAAGAGTAGTACAAAGTTTACTCAATTACAGTTATGTAGGAAAAAAATTAATATTTCACTAATAGAATATATTTCTTACCATAAGTGATATCTAGAAGTCTATGAGGTGTTTCCTGATTTTTATGACTTAATTTGAAATTATTCCATATACTTAAAATTGAAATTTATGGTAACAGTATTAAAAACTGATTCTAATAACATAGTAAACTTGGGAAATGCTACTTCATAGTACTGGGATTTTTCTGTGTGTAACTATTAAATATAGGGGACCATGAATGGCCTGGAGTGATACATCTGAGCCCGTGGAAGTGCTGGTTATAATAGTCTTGGTGTGGTCATGGTCAAGCTTATTTCATTTAGAGAAGCTCCTAGCCTCTAAGTAATAACCATTTCCCTTTGGTAGTGGCCAGTGACTGTTTACCAACTCAACCACTGACACAAAAAGGCCTATGTTTTTTAGAAGGCCAAAGCCCAAGGATTTGTGAGACTACTAGAAACACCTCGACTATGAAAAGATCTCCATAAGACAACATTCAGAACACACTTAAATAAGTTTCTGAGTAGGTTTAACATGTGACAAATGGACACAGGGATGTGGTAGAATTCTCCACCAAGTGACTTCTCAACACATCATATCATACAATTGTGATGAGCAAAAAAGTCCATACTACTGGTCATATCCCAGCACTGGAGAATGGGCTAGGTGCGGATGAGCTGCATGTGTGCTCCTCAAGAATGACAGATTAATAGCATTATAGGGACATTCAAAATTAATCTCTATGTACTCTTAGAGGCCAGCATTTTTAGAAAATTGCATTTAAAGCTTTGGAACAAGTGAATTCACTCTTGGGTATAATGTCCAAAAGTGATTTTACTTACGCGAGGCAGCCTTTAGTCCCAGCGCAAGGCTTTGGCTCCTAGTGGCACTTAAATGGTCACCTTCACTGGCTAATATTAGAGCTACAAGCTACCCCTCGCATGATGCTTCCCCAGGATACTTCTTTCTCTTTCAAAATTATCCACACATGACCCTGCTTAAATTAAGTCAAACAAAACAAAGTTCCCTTACCAGGTTTCAAGTACGCTTTTTGTATCCAAATGCATTCTCTTTTCTGACCAGGAAAAAGCCCTCAGCCACCCCTCACGTAAAAAACAAAATATTGTCCTCCAATTGTTAACAACCCCCAGCTGCAATGGCTCCCGCACCCATTTAAAACCTCTCTGCTTGGCTTCGCATCCCAGACTTTCTTGCAAGGAAAAACAGAACTCCAAAATCAGAACCATCTCAGGCTGGGCAGTTGCCAAGTCAGCTGCCGCTCCTTAGCCTTAGGTCGAATGGCAAACCCTAGAACATTTTGCACGGTGTTTAAGTTACTCCTTATTGAATAAAGAGAAATTCATTTTTTAAATGGGAAGAATGAGGAACTGTAAATAGAACAGCCTCCTCTTACAGCTGCAGATTTCCCCATGGTTGTTAGGTTCTTTATAACTCATGGGAGGGGGTTCATCTTTATAAAAAATAGTAATAGGCATGCTTTACTGTCCTGACATGGAATCCTTAAGATTCACAGAGTGTGTGTCCCATTACGGCCATGAAGTAACTTGGAGTTGGCATGCTTCCCTGAAAAACATTCTCCACTGAACTGTCTTGGGAGCACGGGATGTAGTTCTATAGAATCCCAGGTACACTAAGCCAAGAAAATAATCATTCCCTCTTTCCAAGGCTCACACAGATTTATTCAAGAATAGAGAAGGATGCTGACTGAAAAGAGAAAGATGTGGGTCAAATAGTAATACAAGCCCTGAAGGACAATTCAATTCTCTTCCTGTTTTATTCTTTTCTCATATTAGAAACTGCAGGAAATAGGGGGCCACTGGTTAAGACTTGGAAATTCTCTGGTGAACAGAAAACCATTCAGTAAAAACAACTTTTATTGAAACATGATTTTATTCATTCAACAAATTTTGTAAGGATTTATTTCATGCTAGAGTGATCTCTATTACCCTTTGAGTAGATGTAAATTGACTGTAAAATTTGTCAAAATGTTTTTCTGAGAGTGTTAGAAGAACCACAGTAATGAGAATTACACAATCATTAATATTATATTCATATATCTTTGTATTCTATATTTTAGATGAAAACTTTTGTAGGCCAAAAACAATTTTATTGAATTTTTTTTTTTTTTTTTTTTTGAGTCAGGATCTCACCCTGTCACCCAGGCTGGAGGCCAATGGCACAATCACAGTTCAACATACCCTTGAATTTCTGGGCTCAGGTGATCCTTCCACTTCAGCCTCCCGAATAGCTGGGACTACAGGCACATGCCACCACACCTGGCCCTCTTTTTTTTTTAATATGAAGTTTCACTATGTTGCCTAGGCTAGTCTCGAACTCCTGGGCTCAAGCAGTCCTCTTACATGGGCCTCCCAAAGTGTTAGGATTATAGGCATGAGCCACTGTACCCAGCCAACATCCAATTTTAAAGAGTATATCAATGATACTTAAAAGAAGAAAAGTTTGTTATAAACAAAATGCAGATTACAGCTACTTATAATCAATATTTTTGCGTTGTAAAACAAAAACCAATTCTGAAAACATTCATCTCAGAGTACTGCTTCAACAGATTAATGCTACCGCAGTCACTGAAAAGTTTAAATATCATGCATACTTATTCATACTGTATCTAAATTACTTAATTTTCTTCTTTCCATTTTATCTAAATAAGAACTAAAATGCCAGGCTATCTCTTAAGACTACAGTGAAGAGGTAATAATCCCAAAGCATTGATGAGGCACAAAAATAAGCTTCCAACAATGACTGTGGACCCTCACGTAGTACAAAGTCTTAATTTCATTTTAAGATAAAGTTAGCATCTGACAAACATCTTTAAGTACCTCTTTTCCCACTGCTATCCTAAAAGCTAATTTGCCTTCTCAGTTATGTTATGATCATATGAGCCCAGCAGCAATGCCTAGTCATAAGTGCTCACAGTGGCGTGTGCCATGTAATGGAAACAAGTGATACTGCTGGTGCCCCGAGAATGAAGCTTCTTTGAAGTGCATGTGTTTATACATGCTCGCCAAATTTTTAATGCCAGTAAAACCAAAAGGCGGTTGGGAATTTTAACTTACAGTAAAATGACCTTTTATCTTTTTAATGTTCCAGGAAGCATCAATTCAATCCATCATTTCTTTATTTTGAAACCAGAGCATGTTTTAGTAACAGTAACCAAAAAAAAGTACTTGATAAAGAACTTTGCCTGTTCTGAAAAGAGGAGGGAAAATACCACATTTAAGTTCTAATTGGCAACTGAAGAACAGTTTGATTTGATAGACCTAAAATGGTAAAGGAGCTTATTACACTTTCAGGTAATTATGTAAGAAAATGAAAATTTTCTCATAGAACAAGTCATATGATATATCACTTATATAAAGTTCAAAATCAAGCAAAACTAAACAATATACCATTTAGGGATACATAAAAATGTGAAAAGGCTTTAAGGAAAAACAAGAGCAAAGTAAAAGATGGGGAAAAAGCAAAGTAGTAAGATCAGAGAGGCCCACATGGGGGCTTCAAAGGTATGGGTAATGGGCAATTTCTTAGGCTGGGTGGCAGGTCCACAGGTGTTCATTTTATTATTATCCTTTATAACTTACAAATTTATTACGTCCTTCTTTTAAAAATATATGAAACATTTCATAGTAAAAGATGAAAACAAACAGGGATAAAAGGGGTAGCTGGACAAATGAAAGCAGTATCATGTACAAAAGTTAATTATCAGCATTATGAACACATTCCTGGATAGAAAAGAACCTGAATTTATTCTCTGAGTAAGGTGGGGTTAACTTAATGGCAAGGTAACAATTACCACGTGTGCTCATCAGATAATCAGGTTCTCAAATCTGTGGGCCTCAAATCTGCTTAAGATGAAGGACTCCAACACAAGTTTGGCACAAAGGCCACTAGCCAAACATACCACCTGTTTACCCCTTAGAGTCCAAAGCCTCCTATCCTAGGTTGCTAAAGATTTTCCTTAAATATATGGAATCTGTTTCTCATCGATTCCCATACTCATTGCTTCCTACTAGGCACTCCAAGCCAGAAATCCCTGAACTTCACAGAGTCTACCAGGCTCCCATCAGCACATGGGGTGCAAGGTACAAAAAAAAAATGTACCCATATATTGAGATTGGCGGTTTATGCCATATATTTGCACATATTCTAATTACCCGTAACTAATCACAAGCTTAACATGGTAAAGAACTCAATTTTTCCCCCCACTAGAAGACTGGATGTGCCTTTGTTGGCACATTTATTAATCATACTTTATACAGCAGCCTCAATAAAGCACTTCTGTAGAGGCCTGGAAAGCACATGTAATTGTACTTTAGCAGGTAAAAATATATTGGCTTTTTTTTCTCTCTCTAAAAGCAGAGAGAAAATTAATTCTTTTCAGCTGTTTCATTTCAGGGACCAGCATTTGCTTTGCGTTAAATCAGCAATTTGTAGGCCTGGCTTTGTCAGCATCTCATGATCTGGGGGGTGGAAGGTGGCAGGATGGGTGTTGCAAACATGTTCACGTCCAAATTGTCCTTTTACAAGCCTGTTTGTAGAGATTGTTTTCTGTGATTCATTTAAACTGTCTCCAAATCTTCTTGTTCCCGGACACTCACATTATCCAACATTTCCAACCCATATTGTTTGCTTTTTAAGAGCATATGACAGTATTTCATGTGGCATTTCATTTTTCTGGAAGAAAAGCCAGCTTTTAAAATTTTTGCTAGATAATCAGCAAGGACTCCATGTGGCACTTTATTCATTCATTCAGCAATTATTGGAAGCCTGTGAAAGTGGATACAAAGTTGAACATAACACAGTCCCTGCCCTCAAATAACTCACAATCTAGGGGTGTGATTCTTAGAAGCAATAGAATTTTCTGAAGCAACCCCTTCGGATCCCCTTCCACTATGGGAGCTTTTCTGCCCTCTCAATAAATCCTACCTTCTCACTTTAAAAAAAAAAAAAAAAGCAGCAGCAGCAATAGAATTTTCTAAAACCTGGAAAGATATTTCAAACCCTTGTACCTTCCATGCATGCCAATATGGCTCAAAGACCTGTGATTTATTCCTCTCAAATAATTGGGCTCACTTTAACACCTGACTAGGTTGCGTCATGGTGAGTGTTGCAAGGAATGCCAATTGCATGGTGGTAACAGAGTACAAAGAAGGAGCAAATCACCTGAAGGAAGGGCTTCCAGAGGATTTCAAGAAGATTTATATTTAATCAGAGTTTTAAAGAAACACAGTTATTGGCCCAGGGCAGTCCCAGCACAGGAAACAACATGTGCAATTTGCTGGGGGGAAAGACATGACTCTTTGGAAGACCACGCAATTTGAAGTGGCCAGAACTTGGGATGTTGGGGATGAGTGAGAGAAAGGAAGGACAAGTCAGACTTCACCAATATGTACAATTACTACTTGTCAATTAAAATAAAAAAGAACCAGGCGGAAATAACACCAAAATTATGTTCTGAGGTCAGAGCAGGGGAGGGTGTTTCCCATCAAGTTAGGTAGTTGCCACCTTTTCCATGAGAAATTCATTAACAGAGGTCAGGGTGTGTATGTGTGTGTGTCCTTGTTGAAAAGGGGTAAAGTGTGTGCATGGGAGTACTAGTAGGGAATATATGTTTTTATTTTAGCATACCTAGAAAGTTATTCAACATTGCGCTTGGACATATAGTAAACTAATTACATATACTTATGCCACACTTATATTGGCCACTGCCCCTCTGATCCTGGGATTGGTATGGCTCTCTAAGTCAGGGTCTCATTTTTGCCCTTTCTGCTTTGGGGCAGTCTTGTCTCCTGACTGCTCTTGGTTTGGGGCCCATGATTAGGTTCTCTGGACAGTTGCAGTATGGAGGTAGAAGCGGGGGAACTAACAGAGGAGGGAAGCCTGGAGACAGGGAGGCTATGGAGACCATCGGGAAAAGAGTGATCAGGGACTGCAATGTAGGAGGGCACCAATCGGATTTGTCCCAGAGGATCCCAAAAAAGAGAACCAGGATCCACTGATGAAAACTAAAATCCAACAGAACTGCCTAAAGATGCTACAGCGCACCTTGATTTGTCATTGTAGTTTAGCTAAATTAGAGGGCCATTTGGCAGTGAGACGTTTAAAAGGTCCATTAGTTATCTATCTTCCCATAATAATTTATCCCCAAATGTAGTGTTTTAAGACAAGTACTTCTTATGTCACAGTTTCTGTGAGTCATGGATTCAGGGATTCAGGAGTGGCTTCGCTGAGTGGTGCTGTCACAGGGTTTCTCATGAGAGTTCAGTCAAGATGCTGCCCAGGACGATGTCAATGACGACTCACCCAGATCTCTGACACTGTTTGCAGGAAGCCCCAGTTCCTCAGAAACTGGCTGCTAAAAGGCAGCTGCAGTTTTTTGCCATGTGGGACTCTCCATAGTGCTGCCTGAATGTCCTCACAAAACAGGAGTTGGTCTCGCCCAGAGTGAGTGATCCAAGCAAGGAGGAAACCACAATGCCTTTTGTGACCTAGCCTCAGAAGTTGTATACTGTCACTTCTGTCATATTTGTATTTGTCAGAAGCAATACTCTAATGTTCAGCCATAGTCTAAAGGAAGAGAATTACGCTCCATCTCTTCAAGGGAGAAGTATTAAACAATTTATGGACAAAGCACTTACAACAAGGTCACACAAGGTGACTTTGAAAATTCCTGAGATTCTCCAACTCTAGTCATGAATAAGTAAACAAAGGACAAATCTCAAAAGCACCCTATAATTCAGTCATATCACCCTAAAAGTAGCTCACTGGGGCCCTGGTAATTGATGTATTTGTTAAGAGGGAAAGCTTAGTAATGGCTTCCTGGAAACTCCATCAAATGGCAATGGGGTTTGACAGAAATTGCTTTTGTGGTGTAATGGGAACATTATTTATGATTCTGAGAAAAGAAAATGGACACAGAAAAAGCTAGTGTAGAAGATTGTCTTGATTATACTATTCTAAAGACAAAAAGTGATTTGTCTTTGAAAACTGTTGTTTTATTTGGATAATTAGGAAAGAAAGACTTATGAGCTTTCCTGGTTACTAGATATTACTGAGCATTAAGGAGTCATGAGTTTTTGAAGTTATACTTCCATGAGAGTTTGAATAAATGGGAACTCATGGTCAAAACAGAAAGCAAATGAAACTGTGGCCTGATTTGGAGTAATTAATAGGATATAGCACAGAAGAATCTACTTGAACTCAATGTTTAAAATAGTCTCCTTTTACAAGCAGAGGTTTATGACAAATGCTTTTCTTTGGGGATCCAATCCTCCATTACTGGGATATGCAGTGATCATTATATTTATACAACAATCTCAATACTATCAATATTACTAATTGTCACTACTTGGAATAAACCTCTAATAAAACATTGAGACAAGTATAGCTGTAGGACAGAATATACTGTTAATAACCAATAATGGTAGGATTGATAGAGGTTGAGCTGAGGTATAGGAGTGAGGAAGGAAGAGACAAGAAGAAAAGTGAATGCTATGGGGTTTGAATGTTTGTCCACTTCAAAACTCATGTTGAAACTTAACTGCCAATGTGGCAGTGTTGAGAGGTGAGGCCTTTAACAAGTGATCAGCTATGAGGGCTCTTGAATAAGAAGAGAAAGAGACATCTGAACTAGCATACTCAGCTTCCTCACCATGTGATGTCCCGTGAACCCTCAAGACTCTGGAGGGTCCCACCAGCAAGAAGGACCTCACTGGATGTAGCCCCTCAACCTTGGGTTTCTTAGCCTCTATAACTCTAAGAAATAGATTCCTTTTCATTATAAATTACCCAGTTTCAGATACGGTTATAAACAACAGAAAAGGACAACCAAAAAGACCTTACAATTTTCAAGATTAACTCAAATGGGCAAGAGTCCATGTTCAGTAAAAGGTTATGACACTCCTTCCTAGGAAAATCCATGAAGCAATTCTAATAACTCCTCCTACCCCACCCAAATACTAAGGTTTATTCTTCTGAGTTTTATTGAAGGCCCAGGTGCACCCTCTGCATATGTTTAAAAACAACTCCTTGCTCTTTAACTGTGGAAGAATATTCTAAGGATTCAACAATGATTAAGACACCAAAGAAGCAAGTACTATTTGTCTTGGCTTAACAAAAGATGGCTATTTACAAAAACATCTCCTTGAAGCAACTAGTAGGTAGAAAGAGAGGGGTTTTTGCAAGAACAACAATAAGGTTGGTGATCAGAGTTCAGATGGAGAAAAAGACACTTTACATAAAAGTACACTTTTCTCCTTTGAGGAATGAACAAAAAAATTTTATGAAAATGCTCTGGACTTCCATAAAAATATATATATATATATTTTTTTTTTTTTTACACCCATAAGAAACACTTGGCCGGGCTCGGTGGTTCAGCCTGTAATCCCAGCACTTTGGGAGGCTGAGGTGAGTGGACTGCCTGAGCCCACAGGCAATGAAAATGTACAAACTCCTGTCACATGTAACATGGATGAATCTAACAGGTTTAATGTTGACTGAAGACTAACTACAAATAGCTCATGTTCTATAATTCTATGTAGATTATAAATAAAGCCAGCCAAAACTAACAAAGGTGTTAGAAGGCAGCATACTGGTTAACTCTGGAGGAGGTAGAGACTGACAGGGGTCAAAGGAGACATTGAAGATTACAGTAAGGTGATCTTTTGTCATCTGGTTATACATGCTGGTTATACAGGGTGGGTTCACTTTGTGATAATTATCAGACAGTTGCAGTTAGGGTTTGTGCACTTTTCTGAAGTATACTTCAATTAAGTTAACTTTTAGAAATTATCATATTGGGCCCCTGCTAGTATAGGTGTCACCTTTATGCAGATTTTTTAAAAGTATCCCTTCTGGATGGATGGTTTAGAAAAAGGCAACCCCATAGGCAGAGGCAGCCCCACAGTCTGTGCCTTCACAAAAGGATAGGCCAGGTTTCGTCCCCACTAGTGTGCCTGGTTAGACACAGAACAACACATCTGGATGGGCATCTACAAAAACATCACAGGGAAACCCCTTCAGGTCCCCTCCCATTGTGGGAGCTTTTCTGACCTCTCAATAAATCTTGCTTTCTCACTTAAAAAAAAATTACAAAAACATCACAACTTCATGAGGAGTGCAGGGCAGATGTTCTCCTTTTATAAATGAGAAAGTGGCATGGAACAGTGAGATTGATGCACGAAGGCATTATAGCTAATAAGCCATGGAGTCAGAAACTGACTTCTAGGCCAGTAGTGCTTCACATGACTCTGATTCCTTTTGAAGAAAGGGAACAGGAAGTAACTTCTTCCTGTGGTACTGTGTATATTGTTATGGTTTGCTTCAAACACTATGGAATAAAGCAATGGATGAATATATGATATAATGTTCTTAACATTGGACTTTCGTAATGGTCCTAAGTTCTAAGTCCATTTGAAAAATATTCTCTAAGTATGTCTTTAAAACTTTTACGTGTTTTCCTATGGTAAAAGATCAGTAGAATAGAATTTAGGTATCAGTAGAGCATCCTGGCCCTCACCCAACTTAAAATTATTGAATTAAGGATATAAACTTTTTCATTTTTTTCTTGGAAAAATCAAACAGAAAGGCATAAATAATGTACAAGGGGGTACAAAAAAACCCTGGAATTTACTTATTTTAAAAGTGTGTATTTATTCTTACATGTTTAAGCTTCAATCACCTTCAAAGTACTCTCCATTTGAAGCAATACACCTATCAAGACACTTTTTTCACTGTTCAAAACAGTTTCTGAACTTGTCAATTATGATGCCTTTTAGTGCTTCTGTCATTTTTTGTTTCACCTCTTCCACATCAGCAAAACATTTCCCTTTGAGGACTTTTTTCATCCAGGGAAACAAAAAAAAAAGTCACTTGGAACAAGATCAGGTGAATAGGGAGGGTGGGGCACAGGGGCATGCTGTTTGTGGTGCGGACAGATGTGCTCATTAATCACCCATCATGATATGCGCAAATGTGTTGAAAGAATCTCCAAAAAATTTCAATGAAGCTGAACACAGGCTCTCACAACAACACCAGCTGGTACACTGATGCTGATAGGTTTCTAGAATCCTTACCTAGTGGGGGAAACCTGTGCTACAAGGAGTGTGCCCTCCAAAAAAAAATTATTATTTTTTTTGGTGTTGGCGGGGGTGGGAGGGGTCCTTCCTTGTATATGTCCAACTTACCTAGAAGTGTCTGCTTATTTTGGGAGGAGTCAGGCTCTGCAGAACATCTGCATGATCGAAGAACAATCACTCCACCAAGCACACCATCTTCACTGGCGAGGAAAGGTGAACCTAGGCAGAAAGGACTAGTGGTCACTTTTCAGTGAATTTTACTTTTTTAACTCTCGATTTTTATCTCATTACTGGAATAAAAATATGGTATGAATAAGATCTTGAAAGATGCCCATTTTCTGACAACCACAATTGTTCATACCTCGTATAGACTTGATGGCAAAGGCAGGCTTATGTCTGAACAGGGGCCATTTGGCAAAGACAGTGCCAGATGCTGCCAAGAAGACGTGAGTAGGGGATGGGGTGTACATTACTGTATTCAGAATGGAATGGGAAACACTACCAGATTAAAGGACCAAAACACAAATACAGGAAAAAAATGCTCAACAATTCCCTTTGATCAGTTCTTAGGGAATCACTTACCAGGCTCTCCCTGCTGTCAGGGGCATGCTACCAAAAGCTTTGATTTACTACCTTAAGTTCAATTTTAAATCATAAGCCACAAACTTTTATTACAAACATTTTTAAATGCTGCTGATAGTTCACACAAATAAGGGTGAAACTGTATTTCTATTATGAGAGTCTGGTGGTTACAAAGAGCTGGGCCTCCTTGAGATTTCACACACTGAATTATTGTGAGCATTTCAAGACCATTGCATTTTTTAAATCCTCATTTTTCTTCCCCAAGGACATCTTCTTCGAACATCTGGCATAGCAAGTGAGCACGTGGAGAACAAATGCAAAATTAACCCAAGAACTATCAAAGCAAGTAGTAAAAATAAAAATCAGCTAAATTGGATTTAGGAAAGCTTCTGGTTAAACTTAGTGATTAAGTACATGTATTTTTCTTCACTCCCTCTCCAAATCCCAGTGAACTGACAGAAAAGGAAGAAAAAAAAAGCCATGACCCAATAAGGGCAGACAAGGAAAAAAACCCTGATCTTTGGAAAATGGTAAGAAGATGAACAAGTGGAAAAAGAAGGAGGAAGACATGAGGGAGGAAGTGCAGGAAGAGGACAAGTAGTTGCTCACCTAGCAGACTCCTGAAAGCTGAAACCTACGTTTTCATGGGGGAAGGGGGAATTAGAGTGGTAGATATCTTCAACAAACCAACCCAGTTTTGTCATAAAACCCCAAAAGATCAGAAATTTTAGGCTTCAAGTTCCTCTGAAGGCAGGGGTACAGGATATGGATGATGTAAAAACAATTGGTTGAGAGTACCCAAAATAATTCTCTAGACCAAGGTTGGCAAACTATGATATGTTGAGAATGTTTTCTGGGTACTGTGGCTCACACCTCTAATCTCAGCACTTTGGGAGGCCAAGGCAGAAGAATTGCTTAAGCCCAGGAATTCAAGACCAGCCTAGGCAACATAGTAAGACCTCATCTCTACAAAAAAAAAAAAAATGCCGCTGTTTTGGTTTTGTTTTTACATTTTAAGGGCTTTTTTCCCCTTAAGGAGGAGGAAGAGGAGAAGGATGAAGAGGAGAAGATATGCCTCAGAGATCATGATACAGGCTGTAAAGCACATAATCTTTATTCTTTGACCCTTTTACAAGAAAACTTTGCCAGCCCCTGAACTAGAGCCCTAGATTCCCGCAATTCCTACCTAGAGAGGAAGTTACTCCACCATAACCCCAAGGAAACCAGTATGTCTACTCTAGACGAGCTGAACCACAGAGACTTGAGAGCATCAGGCTCAGCCCAGGATAGGAAAGAGGCCACACACAGAAAAGAGGGCACTGAGGTAAAAGTCTTTATGCTAAACAGTGACATAATAAGCATCCAGGATGCAAGAAGTTAGGCAGATATCCTCTGAACAAGAGACTGGATAATTTCTTTCCAAACCCCAAACAACTCAAGAGTAAGAACCTACTTGAGAGAAAAAAAATAATAACTTGTCCTTGCCTTATGGTAAGAACTTCCAGATGACAGGTATGACTCATACACAAAAGGTTTTCAGTTCAGCTTCTTGGTATTCAACTATTAAACAGTACAGACAGCCTAGGCTTATTATTATTTCAGTTAGGCCTCTATTTCAGGAAAGACAGAGACCAAAATAAACCAAAAAGTAACACAGGTGAAATAGGCAAAATGCACTGAGCAGAAGAAAAGTCAAAAAAAGTAAAAAGAGACTTGAAAATGAGTGGAAAAAAATAAGAAAATCATAAGACTAGGCCAGAAGGTCCAATATCTTTTTTTGTTTGTTTGTTTGTGTTTTTTTGTTTTTTTTTTGAGTTGGAGTCTCACTCTGTCGCCCAGACTGGAGTGCAGTGGCCGCTCCCAGCCACCACAGCCTCGCCTGCTGAGCTCCGGCGATCCTTCCGCCTCAGCCTTCCAAGTAGCCAGAATTACAGGCATGCGCTACCATGCCCGGCTGATTTTTTGATTTATTGTAGAGATGAGATCTCGCTGCCCAGGCGGGTCTCGAACCCGTGGGCTCAGGCAATCCACTCACCTCAGCCTCCCAAAGGCACAGGATTACAGGTTGAGCCACCGAGCCCGGCTGGTCCAATATTTTAATATAAACTTCAGAAAGAGAGACCAAAAAAAATAAAAGAAATGAAATTTTTAAAAAAATAAAAATTCAAAAACATTTCTAAGAATTGAAGAATGAATGTTCAAACTAAAAAGGTCCATCAACCTCCCAGCACAACTCATGAAAAAGAGCCCCATGAAGATATCAAGATAGCACTGTGAAATATCAAGATACTAAGAAAAGAAAGTTCTAAAAACATCCAAATGGGGGGGGGAACACATGGAAAGCAAGGGGATAAGAATGACATCAGATTTATCAATAGCAAGACTAGAACTAAAAGATTATGAGGCACTGTCTTCAAAATGCTGAGGAAAAATTATTTCCAACCTAGAATTCTACATTCAGACAAAATGTAAATAAAATGTGAAAGTCAAATAAAGCTCTACCAACTCTCAAAGAATTTACCTTCCTTGCATTCTTTCTCAGAAAGCTACTAGATGAATGTACTTGGCAAAATGAAGGAGTAAGGTAAATAATGGGAAAGAAAATAAGATCTGGGAACACAGAATACAAAACAAGAAAAGATAAAGGGATTCCAGATGACACACAACTATATGGCAAGCTTAGAGAGGCAACTGGAGCAGGAAGCCAAAGGAAGCCAAAAAAGATATTTTTGAGGGGAGGAAAAAATACGCTGACTGAATACATGTCAAATCTGAAAGCTTCCTTCTTTACATGTAACAAATTATCATGAGTCTGATTCTGTAGCTAGATGGCAGCTGACAGTGTTCCATCTTCCCATTTACATTTAGCAAAGAATCTTTGTCTTTTAAATTAATTTCTGTGCATCGCTCTTCTTATGCCAAATCCTTTGAATGCTATTTTCCCTTAGACGAATTACACATCTACTTAGAAAAATAAATATACTGACACACAAAGAGAGATGGTTTGGGAGGTCAGGTGAGCAGGAAAACAAAGGACTGGAAAAAAATGAATATTGCCTACTGAAAACACATACATACCCCCAACTCTGAAAGAACGAGAGATATTATAAATAAGTATTAATATTCTCTAAACATAGAAGCAGAATAATAGTTTAAACTTTCTGAAAGACCAAGGACTTTTTCTTTAAAGATGCACTTAAGTCTACAAGATTATTTCCATCATCTTATAAGATGTATATTGACTTAACTGCATTCTATCATCTGCTATAGCTACAAAAATCCAAATGGAATGATCTTCACTACTTTTCTTTTTTTTTTTTTTTTGAGTTGGAGTCTTACTCTGTCACCCAGACTGGAGTGCAGTGGCTGCTCCCGGCCACCGCAGCCTCGACCTGCTGGACTCCGGCAATCCTTCCGCCTCAGCCTTCCAAGTAGCTGGAACTACAGGCGCGCGCTACCACGCCCGGTTAATTTTTCATTTGTTGTAGAGATGAGGTCTCATCAAGTTGCCCAGGCAGGTCTTGAATACACGGGCTCAGGCAAACCACTCACCTCAGCCTCCCAAGGCGCGGGATTACAAGCTGAGCCACCGAGCCCGGCTTTCACTATTTTTCAACAATGAATATGCTCTCAGACATATATGCCATAACTTTTGATAAACATTTAGGCTGTTTCCAGTTTTGTTTTGTTTTTTTGCCAATACAGATAATATTGCAGTGAACATCTGGACACATGTACCATTCACACATGTATGACTATTTCTATAGGACACATTTCTATGTGTAGAGTTGATGAATCATTCAGCATACCTATTTAAATTATTTGCTACAGATTTTTTTTTCTTTTGAGTCGGACTCTCACTCTGTTGTCCAGGCTAGAGTGCAGTGGCACACTCATGGCCACTGCAGCCTCGACCTACTGGGCTCAGGTGATCCTTCAGCCTCAGCCTTCCAAGTAACTAGAACTATAGGCACACTACTATGCCTGGCTTATTTTTTGATTTACTGTAGAGACGAGGTTTCACCAAGTTGCCCAGGCTGGTCTCGAAATCCTGAGCTCAGGCAATCCTCTCACCTTGGCCTCCCAAAGTGCAGGAATTACAGGCTTGAGCCATCGTGCTTGGCCTATTTGCTACAGATTTTAAACTAACCTCTAAAAATATTTATACCCACAAGAAACAGTGTTTGAGAGTACGCATTCCCCATAAACCTACCAAAACCGGGTATAAGCAAACTCTGATTATTACTAATCTGATACATGAAAAATAGTGCCCCCTATTGTCTTGATTTGCATTTGTTGAATTATGTGATATATCTATGTTTACCAACCATTTTTATTTCTATTTATTTATTTATTTATTTATTTGAGTTGGAGTCTCACTCTGTCGCCCAGACTGGAGTGCAGTGGCCGCTCCCAGCCACTGCAGCCTCGCCTGCTGGGCTCCGGCGACCCTTCCGCCTCAGCCTTACGAGTAGCCGGAATTACAGACATCCACTACCACGCCTGGCTGATTTTTTGATTTATTGTAGAGATGAGGTCTCGCTGCCCAGGCGGATCTCGAACCCGCGGGCTCAGGCAATCCACTCACCTCAGCCTCCCAAAGGCGCGGGATTACAGGCTGAGCCACCGAGCCTGGCTTGATTTATTGTAGAGATGAGGTCTTGCCAAGTTGCCCAGGCGGGTCTCAAACCCGCGGGCTCAGGCAGTCCACTCACTTCAGCCTCCCAAAGGCGCGAGATTACAGGCTGAGCCACCGGGGCGAGTTGCTTTCCTAGCTGTGACATACATAACTGATTGCCTAGCCACTATCCATTCTCCCCTTCTTCCTTCCATGCAAACTTCTAATTTAGTTTGGGGCAGAAAAGGACCCAGCTTGCCAAACTCCTTTGCCGCTGTTTAAGCCAAGTGGCAGAGCTTCTAGCAGAGCTTGTTGAAGGGCAGACTTGACAAGCACACAATTACTGCCTGCTGCCATTTGCTTCAGATGCAGTGCTTAGAAGTAGAACAGCCATCTCATGGACATGAGGAATAAAACCACTCACTAAAAACAGCCAAACAGAAACAAAGTCTAAGACCCTATGCACTGTGAAGCCAGTGTGCCAGCGACAAAGGCTGGACTGCTTTCAGACTTCTTGTGTGAGAAAAGGATAGTCCTCATTTTGTTAAGCCCTTATAGTGATTTCTGTCATATCAGTCAAACGTAACCCCAAACTGAAAATTTATCTACTTCTTTATTGGGTTCTTGGTTTTTTTCTTACTAATTTGTTATACTCACATATTAAGGCAATAAGTCCTTGGCTATATGCATCTTAAATATTTTTCCATGGTTTGTAATGGACTTTTTTTTTTTTGTAATACAAAAGTGTTTAGTGCTTATGTAGTCCAATGTATCAACATTTTTCCTCTAAGGCTTCTGCATTGGGAGTTTTAAAAGAAAGGCCTTCTCTAACAAAAAAATTATGAAAATATTTTTCTATTAGTACTTTGACAATAATAGTATTTAATTTTAAACCTTTAGTCCATCTGAAATTAATTTTAGTACAAAAACATGGAACCAACCATGCTGCCCGTTGAAAGAGGACTGGATTTTAAAAATGTGGTACACATACACAATGGAATCTTAAACAGTCATAAAAAGGACAAAATTATGAACTTTGCAGCAACTTGGATGGACAGGAGTCTATAATACTGAGTGATTTATCACAGAAACAAAGAACTGAGTACCATATATTCTCACTCATAAACAGACCTTGAACAATTATCATAATACTATAAGAACGGGATTGGCAGTAGTGAGAAAATGCCAGGGGAGGGAGGGCACACCTCATCAACAAGGGTACCAGCATAATGAACATTTGTATACCTAACCCTAAATTGTACCCCACATTTTTAAAATAAAATTTTTTTTAAAAATTAATGTCAATAAAAGTAGGTTAACCATTCATTTATAGTACATGAAAAAAAAAAGATGGCAGTGGAGATTCTAAGGTTTTTGTTTTTGTTTTCTAAGTGGTAAGCCAATTGCCCAACATGAATTTGTTGAAAAATTCATCGCTTACCCACTGACTTGAAATGCATTTTAATTACACATTAAATTCCCATATGTATTTGAATATATACCTAGATTATCCTATTCCATTGAAAAATTATTCCCATATATATTTTAATTATCATAGTTTTACAATATATTCTATCTTACTGGGCCAGTTTCCTCTCACTAATCATTATTTTCACAATATTCTTTGCTGCTTTTGTGATATCATCTCAAAATAGGCTTAACTAAATACTCTTGCCTTTCACTCTGACTAGAATTTTCATATGATCATAAGCTTATTAATTGTGATTTTACTTAAGAGTCAGCATGTCCTGATAAGTTTTCCCCAGGGAAGTCTAAAGATAGAGTCAACTATATCCTTGACACCCCAAAATGCTGGGTCCAGGGGTATTTTTAGACAAAGAAATATAACATGGTACCCCCTAAAATGTGACATGGTAACTCTAAAACATACCTCTAATAATTTAAAAGCTTTCTTATGCCTTTGATCAGAAAAGTATCTTTGTAAAATGTCTTCTAAAATGTAAACTTATTATGAAAAATAGCATTTTGTTTTTTCATGGTCAGTTCTTATTCTGCTGATCCATCTTATCTTGTCCAACACAGGCCATAATCACCATCTATAATCTTCCTAAATCAAGAAAATCCTTCTCAGTAACCCTCAGCCTATACCCGTAAAACAGGACAGAAACAAAACAAAACAAAAACCCCTTACTTTGAAAAGGGTAAGTGACAAGTTTTCTGTCTGTGAGGTGAAAATACCCCGGATTTGCAAATTTTTAGGTCAACTAATCACATTTATATGAAATACTTCATTATTCAGTGTTTAAACATGTACAGCATCAAACAAATTTCCACATGGATAGAGCATTTGCTAATTAAACTCTAGATTCTATGCATACTAAAAACCTTATGGTATCAATAGTACAGTCTAAGGCACTAGTATTCATAAGCAATGCCTTCTGCTTCAAGAAGTAGTATGCTGGCACTCTTTACGTGGACTTGGAAAATGAAGTCAATATGACCAAATAATGCAGATGAATATCTAGGAATACACAGGACCATCCCTACCGATCACTATACAAAGACCCTCAAAAGGCATCAGACCTTAAAGAACATAACATATTCATTTGTTTGTGTGTTGTTGAATTTTTTCTTCTTTGAGTTGTTTCCTTATATACCCAATTTTGTCATGTAAGTAACTGTTCACTTTTAGTTTTTAAGGTCATGTCCTACCCACTGTCTGTGCAGAAGCACATAACGTAGAAGCCTTCCAGCAAGCTTTTAATTCCAACATAAAGTCAGTTTAATGTAGTTTTGTGTACTATCATAAACTTCACTTGTAAGCAAATAAATAAATAAATCTATCTATTTTATTGTGACAGCAATAGCTTTGTACAGCTGCTGGGTGGAAAGCTTGATAAAAATGGCGACTGCCAATATTTCAGTTCCTATCAAGTTTCTGGACACTTCAATATTTTTCATTTTTATTACTATACTGAGAGATTATACCATTATATAATTATGAATGTTTATTATGAATGCTTGAGCTTACAACTTTACACTGTGAACTTTAAGTGAAGCTGTCATGTATCCCTATATAGTGAGTCACTGTATCCTGAACCCCATAACAGGAAGTCATCTGTTAATGCAGGAGAACACTTTCATAGAGGACTGGAATCCAATTAGATAATGCATCAATGTAATAGTATGTGGGGTTTTGTATCTCACTTGAATACACTTCTCTATATGCAGACATAGCTCAAAGATTGCAGATGCAGTTCCAGACCACCACAATAAAGCAAATGACACAAAAAAACCATATAAAGTGACACAAAATTTTTGGTTTTCCAGTGATATAAAACTTATGCTTACACTATACTGTAGTCTATTAAGCGTGCAATAACATTGTCTAAAAAAAAGCAATGGACATATGTTAATAAAAAATACTTTATTGCAAAAAATGCTACTGATCATTTGAGGCTTAAGTGAGTCCGTACCCTTTTTGTTGGTGGAGGGTCTTCTCTTGATGTTGATGGCTGCTAACTGATCAGACTGGTAGTTGTTGAAGTTTGGGTAGCTGTGGCAACTTCTTAAAATAAGACAATAGAGTTTGCCACATCAATGTACTCTTCCTTTTTATGAATGATATCTCTGTAGCATACAATGCTGTGTAATAGCATCTTCCCCACAGGAGAACTTCTTTCAAAAGTAGAGTCAATCCTCTCAAGTCCTGCCACTGTTTTATCAACTAAGTTAATGGAATATTCTAAATCCTTTGTTTTTATTTCAACAAATGTTCTCAGAGTCTTCACCAAGAGTAGGTTCCATCACAAGAAACCACTCTGTTCATCCATAAGAAGCAACTCCTGATCTGTACAAATTTGATCATGAGATTGCAGCAATTCAGTCACATCTTCAGGCTTCATGTCTAGTTTTTCTCTTGCCATTTCCACCACATCTGCAGTGACTTCCTCTGCTAAAGTCCTTAAGCCCCTCAAAGTCGTCCATGAGGGTTGGAATTCACTTCTTCCAAACTCCTGTTAACATTGATATTTTAACCTCTTCCCATAACTGTTCCTAGAATGGTGACTCCTTTCCAGAAGATTTTCAGTTTACTTTGCCCAGATCCATTAGAGGTATCTATGGCAGCTACCACCTTATGAAATGTATTTTTTAAATATTAAGAATTAAGGGAAAAATTACTACTTGATCCATAAACTGCAAAATAGGTAATAGATGGTGTATTAGCAGGCATGAAAGCAACCTTAATTTTCTTGTAAACTATATCAGAGCTCTTGGGTAACCAGGTGCATTGGCAGTGAGCAACAATATTTTGAAAGGAATCTTTTTTTCTGAGCAACAGTTCACAACAGTGGGATTAAGACAGTCAGTAAACCATGCTACAAACAGATGTGCTGTCATCTAGGCTTTGTTGTTGCATTTACAAAGCACAAGCAGTGTAGATTTAGTGTAATTTTTAAGGGCCCTAAGAATTTCTTAATGGTTTATGAATATTGGCTTCAATTGAAACTTACCAGTTACAATTTAAAGCCAGGCACTGACTCCTCTTCTATAGCTATGAAAGTCGTGGATGACATTTTCTTCCACAGAAGGCTGTTTCAACTGCATTGAAACTCTGTTGTAGCCACCTTCACCAGTGATTTAGCCAGATCTTCTGGATAACTTGCTGCTTCACCTTGGACTTTAATAATATGTTATAAAGATAGCTTCTTTCCTTAATCCATGAATCAACTTTAGCTAGCTTCCAACTTTTCTTCTGCAGCTTCCTCTCCTCTCTCAGCCTTTTTGGAATTGAAGACAATTAGGGTCTTGCTCAGACTTTGGCTTGAGGGAATGTTGTGACTGATTTGATTTTCTATTCAGACCACTCAAACTTTCTCCCTATCAGGCTGTTTCCCTTTCTTATCATTCATGTGTTCACTGGAGTATCACTTTTAATTTCCTTCCAGAACTTTTGCTTTGCATTCACAACTTGGCTAACTAGTGCAAGAGGCCTAGCTTTCTGCATATTTCGGCTTTCAACATGCCTTCCTCACTCAGCTTAATCATTTCTGGATTTTGGTTTAAAGTGAGAAATTTGTAACTCTTCTATTCACACTTAGAGGCCATTGTAGGGTTATTAACTGGCCTAATATCAATATGGCTGTGTCTTAAGAAATAGGGAGGCTGGAGACAGAGAGATAGGGGAATGGCCGGTCTGTGGAGCAGTCAGAAACACAAGTAACATTTATCAATTAAGTTCAGTCTTATATAAGCACAGTTCATGGTGCCTCAAAACAACTATTAATACAATAAAAACATCAAAGATCACTGATTACACATCACCATAACAGAGTAATAATAAAAAAGGTCAGACTATTGCAAGAATTACCAAAACACGGCATGTCTGAAACACATCGTGAGCATACACTGTTGGAAAAATTGTATTGATGCATTTGCTCAGTGCAGCATTGTCACAAACCTCCAGCTTATTTATCTATTTATCTGTTTGTTTGTTTGTTTTTACTTTTTTTGAGTAGGAGTCTCACTCCGTCATCCAGGTTGGAGTGCCACTCCAGGGTCTACCTGCTGTACTCCTGCAATCCTTCCTCCTCAGTCTTCCAAGTAGCTGAAACTACAGGCACATGCTATCATGCCCAGCTAGTTTTTGATTTATTGTAGAGACAGAGGTCTCACTAAGTTCCCCAGACTGGCCTCGAACCTGCAGGCTCAGGCAATCCACTCGCCTCGGCTTCCCAAAGTGCTGGGATTACAGGCTGAGCCACTGAGCCTGGCCCTCCAATTCATTAAAAAAAAAAAAGTCAGGCACAGTGGCTCATACCTGTAATCCCAAAACTTTGGGAGGCTGAGGCACGCGATTGCTTGAGCCTAGGAGTTCGAGACCAGCTTGCACAGCATAACAAAATCACATTTCTACAAAAAAATCCAAAAATTGGGTGAGCATGATGGTGAGTGACTTCAGTCCCAACTACTTGGGATGCTGAGGTGGAAGGATCGCCTAAGCCCAGGAGGTTGAGGCTTCCAAGAGCTGTATTCTAGCCTGGGTGACAGAGTAAGGCCTCCAACTCAAAAAATTAAATTAATTTAAAATTAGAAAATAGAAAATACAATACCTGTGACGTGCAATAAAATGGGGTATGCCTCTATTCCATTTTTAGTTAAATCAATGAACACATTAGACACCTGCTCTGTACTCAGCACTCTCCCAGAAGGTTTGTGTGGGACACAAACACTAAAAAAAAAAAAAAAAAAAAATTCAGTCACAACTCAGGCTTCACTTCTAATTCTAGTTGTCTTGCCATTTCCACCACATCTGCAGTGACTTCCTCCACTGAAGTTCTTAAGCCCCTCAAAGTCATCCAAACTTCTGTTAATGTTGCAACATTAAAACCCTGGTGGCCAGACAAAATGTACTGAGACAAGGCTATAGAGCAGCATATAGTAATATGTTTTAAATCTGTATATATATAAACTCATATATACTATACACGTATTAAATAAACTATATACCTGTGTCCCACTGGAATGTGTGGACAACAAGAATGTCTGTTCACTACCTACCACAGCAAGTGTCTGGTATATAGTGGGCAATCTAATATTTGATCTAAATCTTTATTAGATAAACAAATGAAGAGCCCAATCGTAGGTCTTATGATAAGTGTTTTAGGACTTGAGAAAGGCACACTCACTTTATTAGGGAAAGGCCTCATGGTGGCGGAAAGGAGAAAAATGTGCCCTTGTGTCATGGGTTGAATTTGGTCCAATATCATGGTGCTAGAATGGACAAGCACTAGAATGAACAGTCCTGGCTCTTGACTATCTGGACAATGTGAGCCTTGAGAAAGGACACAAAAAAGAATGTTCAAATTATTCAGATACTTAATGTCTGCTGCATGATCTGGACCTGGAGAAAGTCTGAAAGGGTGCATGGCCATGGACGTGTGAAGGGATAAGGAGACAGTGAGATCTGGACACAGAGAACAATTTTGCAAATCAAGAAGCTAATAATTAACAAGAAGAGTCAAGAAGAGACAGGACGCAAGTAGGGTCTGGGAATCCAAGGGACAATAATGTAGAGAACACCTAGGACTATGCAGGAATAGCAACAACATGAAAAAAAAAATCAAATAGACTAAACTGACAAGATCAGAGGGGAAGGGCGAGGAATTGGTGGTTCAGGTTAACTTGTTGAAGTAGGAACAGAGAGGAAAAAACATACCTGAGGAATCTTGTGGCAAAGAGAAGGAAGAATGAAGTGGTAGCTTAAAAAGACAGCAGTTGGTGACTTAGATGGTCAAGACAGTGAAATCATTTCCAAGATCTGCTCAGCATGTAGATGACACAATTGTTACATTAATCAGGAATTTAACTTTCTAATGGAGTTGCAAAAACATTTTTAACTGTTTCAAAAAGTCAAGCAAAAGCACTAACCATTCCCTTCCCACTTGCAGTATCACACACCCAAACTGGCTTAAAAGCCTGTATGGAAAGGGAGGGAGATCACAGAAAGGTTATTCATCACCTAGAAGGTACGTGAATATTATCATTTCTTTGCCTCTGTTTATTCTTTAGTGAGTTATTGAGTTCTATCTGGATTCTGGAGTTATATCAGTAAACAAGACACAAAAGGTCCCAGCTCACAGGAAGGTTATATTTTGATGGTAGAAATGGCCAAACAAGCAAACACACACACACACACACACACACACACACACACACACACACATACACACACAATTTACAGTTGTAATAGTTCCATGGAGGAAACAAACAAGGGGCTGAGATGGAGACTGATGGGGGCAAGAATAACTCACTGCTGAACAGTCTTTCAGGGCAGACAACATTTCTAATTTGACTAATACACAAGGAAGAAGAAACAAGATGCAGATTAGAAACCAAAACATTCCAGACCAAGAAAACAGCACATGCCAAGGTCCTGAGAAGTAAAAGAACCTGTAAATTTAAAAAACAGAAAGAAGACCAAGGAGCCCAGCATCACGAGTAAGGGAGGGGAGAATCCTGGGATAAAGCTGAGGGAACAGGCAGTAATCACGTCACAGAGACCATAAAGTAGTGCTCTTTTCAACGAAAGGTCATCAAAGGGGTAAGAATACATGATTCAAATTTTAAAAAATATATTTAGAGAAGGAATTAAAACATGTTGCTCTGTGGAGAATGACAAGGGAGGGGCAGCTGTCAAGAGAAGAGGTAAGAAGACTGCTCAGGAGCCTTCTGTGGTCATCCATCTCCCCTGGATGGCCTCCCTCCCCTGGGACCTGTGAGGCATCCCAGCATGGCTGAACAGACCATACCCTTCCCCACAGTGCTGAGTATATGCTGTAGCAGATGCTGCTTCCAATATGACTGAGTCAGAAATATGACTGAGGATTAAAGCAAGGTGCTCTACTAAACAGAACATTTAGGTCACTGGTTCCCAACAGGAGGCCCATGTACTACCTCAAAACGTGCACAAGGGGTTGCTGACCTCAACTTGTCATTTCAACAAGGTTATTTGTATGTCTTCTCATCATTGTGTAATATCAAAGTGCAGTGCCTTGGGGACAATTGTCAGATTATTCTGGACCCAGCAAGGACAACTGTTTCCTGTGAAATTCTCTCCCCTGGTCTGAGGCTATAAATTCCTTCACCTTGTCAGTCTATTAGGGCCTTGTTTATCTCTGGAATCCATACTCTCCCCACCCCACAGACACCCTTCTAATTCATCAGAGCTCTAATTTATTAACCTTAGGGCACTGAGCAGGATTTATTTTTTAGCTTGTCATTTTTTTACTAAATAAAACCTTGAACCTTTTTTCACCTTTGTTGTGCAATTTTAGCTGCCCTGTTTAATTTAATTGTGTGTTTTTTACATTCTACACATGCCTAGAAAGTGGGACTGTGCAGAACCTTTTATTATGTCAAATAAATGAAATGATAAGAAGGAACTATGGATTAAGCAATAAATGTCTTCTTTTAAAAATAGGGGAAAATGAGAGTCATGAATTTTTAAATTTTTTAAAAACTTTTTTGGAGAGTGAAATCTTACCATTGACACCACTAGCAAGATAGCAAAGGAAACTGAAAATTATTAACTCCTTTCCTTCATTTGTATTGTTAAAAGTATCTCTGCTAAATTAACACAAGCTATCTTTTAAAAGTTCATGGAAAATAACTATCATAAAAAAATTATGCATTTAAATAATTTTTGCACCAAAACAAACTCATACTAACTTGCTATAACAAGTTCAAACAGGATTTAGTTTGAGGCACTACAAAGGATAAGACAACAGTTTGAAAACAGCCTCTATCAGAGAAAGATGAATTCTGATAAAACTGAAGAAAGAACAAATATCACATTTATGGGGAATATTGAGTGGAAGTATGGTGAAATCAAAAAGTTTATGGGGACGATGTTCCAAATAAATCAACAGTTTACAAACTATAATTTGTTTTAAGAAAGGACAAGATGATGTTGAAGATGAAACCCAGAGAGGCAGTTCATCCACATCAATTTACAAGGAAAAACTTCATCATGTCTGTGCCCTATCTGAAGAGAACCAATGATCAACAGCAGAAACAAAAACCAGCACTGTTGACATCTCAACTGGTTCAGCTTACAAAATTCTGACTGAAAAATTTAAGTTGAGCAAACTTTCTACTTGATGGATACCAAAACTGTTGTACCCAGAGAAGCTGTAGAAAAGAGAAGTTTCAGTGAAAATTTTAAACAAGTGGGATCAAGATCCTGAAGCATTTATTTGAAGAATTGATACAGAGATGAAACACGCTTTACCAGTATGATCCTGAAGACAAAGTACAATCAAAGTAAAGGCTACCAAGAGGTACAAGTGACACCTAGTGAAGGAAAAAGTAAGCTAGTCAAGAGCAAAGGTCATGGCAACTTTTTTGTGCGATGTTCAAAGCATTCTGCTTGTTGACTATAAGGGTGTTTTGAAAAAGGTAGCCAAAGTTTTAGCAGAAAAACATCCAGGAAAGCTTCATCAGAGAGTCTTCTTTACCACAACAATGCACCTGCTCACTCCTCTCATCAAACTAGGGCAATTTTGTGAGGGTATCAATGGGAAATCATTAGGCATCCATTTCACAGTTCTGATTTGGCTTCTTCTGACTTCCTAATCTAAAAAGAAAAGAAAAGAGCATCCATTTTTCTTCAGTTAATAATGTAAAAAAGACTGTACTGACATTGTTAATTCCAGGAACCCTCAGTTATTTTTTCTTTTTTGAGTTGAGGTCTCACTCTGTCACCCAGGCTGTAGTGTAGTATCATGACCATAGCTCACCACAACCTTGAACTCTTGAGCTCAGATGATTCTTCTGCCTCAGCCTCCTAAGTAGCTGAGATTACAGGTGCATGCCACCACACCTAGCTTTTTTTTAAAGAGATAAGGTCTGGCTTTGTTCCCAAAGCTAGTCTCAAACTCCTGGGCTCAAGCTCCCACCTTGGCCTCCCAAAGTGCTGGAATTACAGGCATAAGGTACCGCACCCAGTCTTCAGTTCTTCAGGGATAGACTAAATGGCTAGAATCATTGCTTATAAATGCGCCTTGAACTAGATGTAGCTCATGTTGAGAAATAGGGTCTACATTTTACATTTTTTTATTCTTATCTTTTCATTCCATTTATTCACAAACTTTTTAAAGTTCTCTCACATGAAATCAATGGCACTAAAAGCCGAAATTGATTTATCAGTCACCCTTGTATTAATTTATAGGATAAGCAGAAGAAAGCCAAACTCAAGTAACTCTAAGGAAAAATCAAATAATAAAATAAGATAAAATTAAATGTAAAAGCACTTACTAGGGGGAAAAAAAGGCCAAAAGAACCTACAAGTAGAATTAATATTTGTGTCCATACATGTAAGAGAGATAAAAATTAAAAATGGGATCCAGTGAATTCTATACATTATAAAAAACCCATTCAGGTAAATAAAACTGAAAAGGGTGGATGGTCCATATATAATAGGATGACTTTAGGAAATTATAAACCAATAATGCTTTATGTTCAGAAACAACTTTTATTTTATAGAATTTCGGCAATAAAAAAAAACAACCATAAAACATGACTGTCGATCTCCTTAAAGTGTTTAAATTCAACCTAAATTTGCATGAAGAAAAATGTTCTACTTTTTTGTATAGATATTTATAAATACATAAACTCTCACAACTTCCTAAATAGTCAATAATCACCTGAGATAATGCCAAAATGTCACTCTTAGGAATTTTGGGAACGCCCCCTATAGAATATCAAGCTTATCCAAATATGTTGATAACAGTGACATTCGAATAAAGAAAGCTGTTATGTTAATAGGCTAGGGTAAACACTGAAATATCACTGCATTTTTGCTATATAAGCAGGGTCTATTTTGGACCTATATCCCAGAAGAGGTTAACTACTAAAGGACACAAAGACTTTAGACCCATAGAATTGCCAGACAACACAGAAATCAAGTAAAACATCACTGTGAGTCTCATTTAAAAAAAAAACCTCTAAATATGAAGAGTGATATTTTCATTTGTAAGTTTTCAATTACAGCATTGCCACCAAGAAAGAATTAAATAAAGTTCAATCACTGGTGGTGCACAAAACCTTAATCTAGTGTGCAACCAAATAGGAAATGTTAGAAATAACAGTCAATCTCAAACATTTCAAAACAGCACACATATTTTAGAGCCATTTTTAACAACAGCAAGATCTATACTCACATTTGAGTGAACAGTGTTGTTTTGATGGTGATGACTCTAAAGGAAATGGGAGAGTTCCAGTAATTCAAATTTTGTATTTCCATAGTTAAGTTTATGCATCAATTTCTGGGCTAAAGAAAAGAAGAACTGCTCACTTTCTTTGCCCATCCGGCTGGGCTCCATCCCAGGACCTCTAAGCCCTGCAACTGTTTCATGTTCATTTCAATTAATGCCATAATCAACAAAAAACAGCAGATTCTGGGGACCTGCAGGTCAACTTGCCAACATACAACATCGGTACTTACAGGTTCAGAGCTCTCTGCTCTTTCTTTTATACTCTAATTGTGAGAAACAGTTGGCATTTCTACCCTTATAAGGGGTATACAAGGTCTGAAACATATGAAGTATAAGTGAGTTTCATGGAAACAAGAAGATATTCATGTTGTCCCTGAAGAGTGGCAGTATCTTCCTTCTCCTCAGGGCTGCTCACAGACTCTTAACCAGACTAGAATTTCTCATTATGAGATATGTCTGTGAGGCAGTTCATTGACTGGCCCCAAAGAGCACTCCCCATCACTTCTCAAAGAGGTATGCCCCTAGTTCCTGGTGCCTCTTATATCCAGCCTGTCATCTGCACACTGTCACCTGCACACCATCGTCAACACCTAAGCCAGAACGACCTTGTTGAAATGTGAGTGAGACCATGTTATTTCTTGTCTCAAAACTCTCCAAGGCTCCCATCTCAGAACGGCTTGCAAGGCCCTGCATGATGAGGTTTAACTACTTCCTTCAACTTATCCCCTTGCTCACTCTACTCCAGTCACACTGGCCTCCCTGACACTTCTCAACCACTCTAGACACACTGCATCTCTTTTGCACATGCTGTTCCTTCTGTCTGGTATGTTCTTCCCTCCACTAACCTCATGACTCCTCACCTTTGGATTTTTGCTCAAAGCACCTTCTAAAAAGAGGCTTTCTCTACCACACTAAAAAACTGCACTCTCTTCTCCTGCACTTCCTATTCATCTTTTCTATTTCATTTTCTCTGTAGCTCTGACCACCATATAACAGACTGTAAGTTTTACCTATTTACTTATTGTCTGCCTGATTTGATAAAATACAAGCTCCATAAAAGCATGGACTGTGTATTATCACTCATTATTGTACTCCCAGTGCCTGATCTGATGCCTGAATGTAGCATATGCTCAAATCCTTACTGAATAAAAGAATAAATGTATATTTGGAGGCCACCACAATGGAAGGGCCCTTCAGGATTATCTAGGCCAAGAATTCATTTTTTAAAATATATATATAAAGGACAAGATAGTAACATTCTCCACTTTGTGACATACAGTCTATGTCACAACTACTCAATTATGTCACTGTGGCATGAAAGCAGTTAGTGACAGTATGAAAACAAATGAGCATTTTAATAGCATTTTAATAAAATTTTGTTTACAAAACCTGTTGGTGAACAGAATCTGACCTGTAGGCAACGGTTTGCCAATCCCCAATGTAGGTAACTCTACTGCCCTGAGCATTAAAGCCTTAATCACCAATTATCCTAGAGCTTATTAAACAGAACTTATAACTTCTAGAAAAAGCCATAATATGACCAAGGATCATCTAGTCCAAACCCTGTAGCAGACAGTAGATGCTTACTCAGCAACCATTCTCTACTTCTTTGTATCTAAAAGAAGCCCAATTTTGTGGAGGGGACAGTGATGAGCCCAGCTAAAAAATTAATTCTCAGTCTCTCAGTAGCTAGAAGTGGCCCATGAAGTCACAGTTCTGGCCAATAAGACAAAGAGAAACCACTTGGAAGGGCATTTGGGAAAGATCCTTTTAAAAGGTTGACTTGGGTAGCAACACTTTTTACTCTTTACCCTTTCCTCTCTTCCTATCTGAAAAGCAGAAGTGAGGCCCAGGAGTGGTGAGAGCCACACCCTAAAGCTATTGAAGGAGGGCAGGGGAAGGAGACAGGACTATCAGACTATGGGAGATCCTGTGGAGCTGGTACACAGGACCCCTGGATGTCTTATTATGAGAAGAAAAGTCTGTAACTAATCCATTATAAGTGACTTACAGATAGTGAATCATTCAAAATCCTGAACACCAGAAAGAAGATGAATGCAGATTTGAGCTGATAATGTGACATCTAGGTGAGTAGTCTCTCTCATGCCACTCCCCTCTCAAAGACAGAACTTAATCTGCTGAAATAAATAACAGTCACTATTCTTTCATTTTGCTGTAGTCACATACATCATTTGAAAAGTTAGAGATGTTAGTAAAACTCAATTCAGTGTTCAGAATAAAAGATGCAATATGCTCTCCATGCAAAGCAGACAACTGTTAGAAAGGCATTGTTTCTATCCAAAAAATAATTATTTCCCAGGCTCAGATAACTAAAAGTCCTGGGATTTCATCTAGCTTCAGACATGGTTAGACCCACACTGCTGACATCCCCTAAGTCAGTCTAACAGTGACAAACCAAGAAAACCTTTAAGCAAACTTCTATTTATGTATAATTGGCCTGACCCATATTGTATGATCATTCCTAGCTGCAAAGGAGTCTTAAAACATGAATATTTAGTTTTTACAATCTATGTAATAGAGGTATGCAAGGGCAAAGGAAGTTGAGAATGACTACTGAGTCAGTCTGCTGTATGTGCCACAAATACTCGGATAGGATGCAAAGAATAACACAGAGGTGATGAAATGTTATTCTTGATATTTTATATTTCTTATTGCCTGTTTTAAGAATATTTTCAAATATGATAATGTGACTAATTTTACACTGAATGCATAAGCTGATAAATGAAAATGGCAAAGGCCTTTCATAAATTCAAAATTTCATAAATTTCGTAAATTCAAAAATAAAAAAATAACATACAAGCCATGTAATTCTCCCACAAAAGAATGCACATCTTAGAGTTACATGCTTATTTTCTGTACATTATGCTTAAATTTAAGTCTTCATTTGTTTAATGACCTATATTATAATTTTAATTAATTATTCAGGATCTATAACCAGTTCTGTTTCCTTAGCCTTGTTAGCTAGTAAACAGTTTTGTTATAACTTAGACTGAGTCTCAAAGATTTGCTACTTTTTGTTGTTGTTGTTAAGAGACAGGGTCTCACTGGAGTGTAGTGATGCAGTCATAGCTCAATGCCACCTTCAATTCCTAGGCTCAAGCAATCCTCCCACATTGGCCTTTCAATGTGCTGAAATTATAGGTGTGAGCATTGTTTGTGCCCAGTTGATTTGCTACTTCTATCATAAGCACTCCTAAAAAGAGAATCAATTGCCCTATAAAGTCACCATCAGCATACAGTGTAAAAGCATCACAGGCTCAAATATGAACCCTAGGAAATAAACATAAAAGCTAAAACTATATTTGTGTTCTGTGTGTGTGTGTGTGTGTGTGTGTGTGTGTGTGTGTGTGTGTGTGTGTGTGTGTGTGTGTGTGTTGGTTGGTTTAAGGATTCTCTAGGCAGTGTTGTTGGTTTAAGGATTCTCTAGGCATCACAAGGGATCCTGAGCTTATACATGCCTGTTCACAGAACTTTAAATTGGATTTCTAAATACTAACAATGAACAATCTGAAATGGAAACTAATACATGCCATTCTCAAAACTCTGAATTGGTTTTCTACACACTAACAATGAATAATCTGAAACGGAAATTAAGGGGAAAATGTCATTTACAATAGCATTAAAAACAATAAAATACTTAGAAATAAACTTAAGCACGAACACAAGACTTGAACACTGAAAACTACAAAACATTACTAAAAGAAATTGAAGAAAACACAAATAAATGGAGAGCCATCTCGTGTTTATGAATTAGAAAACTCAATATTGTTAAGATGTCAATATTATCCAGAATGATCTACAAACAACGCAATTCCTGTCCAACTCCCAATAGTATTTTTTACAGAAATAGAAAAATCCATCCAAAGGTTCACAAAAGACTTTAAAGAACTTCAAATAGATAAAACAATCTCAAAAAATAACAAAATTGGAGGCTTCACACTTTTGACTTTAAAACTTATTACAATACTACAGCAATTGAAAGAGTACAGTACTGGCCCAAAGACAGACATATAGATCAATGAAATAAAAAGTCCAGAAATAAAGCCTTGTATATATGGCCAAATGATTTTCAACAGGGGTGTCAAGACAATTCAACAAGGAAAGGGCAGTCTTTTTCAATAAATGATGTTAAGAAAAATGGATATCCACATGCAAAAAAAAAAAAAAAATGAAGTTGGATCTTACTCTACAACATATGCAAAAATCAACTCATAATGAATCGATGACCCAAACATAAGAGCAAAATCTGTAAAACTCTTAGAAGATAAGATAGGGGCAAGCTTCACGTTGGATCTGGCAATGGTTTCTTAGAAATGACAACAAAAGCACAAGCAACAAAAGTAAAAAATAAACAAATTGGACAACATCAAAATTAAAAACTTCTGTGAATCAAAAACTTCTGTTCATCAAAGGATACAATCTATGGAATGGGGAAAAAAATCTTATAAATCATCTATCTGATAAGAGACTAATACCCAGAACATAAAAAGAACTTTTATAACTCAACAACAAAAAGTCAAACAACCCAGTCAAAAAATGGGCAAAAGACTTGAATAGATTTTTTTTCCTAAAGAAGATATATATGTGGCCAATAAGCACATGAAAAGATGCTCAGTGTCACTAATCAATAGGGAAATGCAAATCAAAACCATAATAAGATACCATCTCACATTCATTAGGATGACTACTATTTTTAAAAAGCCCAGAAAATAAGAAATCTTGGCAAGTATGTGAAGAAATAGGAAGCCTTGTGCACTGTTGATGAAAATGTAAAATGGTACAGCTGATAAGGAAAACATGGCAGTTCCTCAAAAAGCTAGAAATAGAATTACCAGCAATTCACTTCTGGATATATACCAAAAAAACTGAAAGCTGGGTCTCAAAGAGATACTTGCACACCTATGTTAATAGCAGCATTACTCCCAAAAGCCAAAGGTGCATTATAGACTAATTTTTTCATTTTAAAAATGGAATATTGCGCAGCCATAAAAAAGGACAAACATATGAACTTCACAGCAACTTGGTTTAAAGTCTATCATACTCAGTGACCTATCACAGAAACAAAGAACAGAGTACCACATGTTCTCACTCATAAGTGGACCCTGAACATTTACTATAATACTATAAGGAAGGGATTGGCAGTAGCAGGATACTGCCAGGGTGGGTATGGGGGACACAACATCAATAAGGGTGCCTGATCTCAAACCAGGCAAAGTGGGGACCGAAGGGAGGCCCAAACTTTACCTATACAATGACCACTTGTATACTTAATCCTGAATTGTATCCCACATCTTTAAAATAAAACCAAAAAATGTTATATAAGTGGAATCATACAGTATGTAACCTTTTAGGATTGTCTACACTTAGCAAAATTTTGGAAAACAGTTCCATAGTTTCTTATAAAACTAAGCATGTACATACCTTAAAACACAGCAAATACACTTTTGGGCATTTATCCTATAGAAATGAAAAATTTGTGCAAACATAAAAACCCATAGACTAGTGGTCATGGAAACTTTATTAGTAATAACCAAAAACTAGAAACAATCTAAATCTTCAGTAAGTAAATGGTTCGACAAACTATGGAACATCCATGCCATGGAATACTATTCAGTAATAAAAATAAATGAACTATTAATACACACCAAAATTGGATGAATCCCCAGGGAAATTTGTTGAGTATAAAAAGACAATCCCAAAAGGTTCCATACTGTATGATTCCACTTATATAACACTTTTGAAATGACAAAGGTATAGAAATAGAAGATTATTGGCTGCCAGGGAGCGAAGTGGATGTGGTTATAAAGGGGGAAAGTGAGGGATCCTTGTGATGGTGAGGGGGTTCTGTATCTTACCCACACATGCGATAAAATTGCATAGAACTAAATACACACACATACATGCACACACACAAAGTACAAATAAAACTTAGAAAGGTTGGATAAGATGGGTGAACTGTCAAGATCCTGGTTGTAATATTCTATTATGGTTTTGCAAGATGTTAATACTGGATAACTGGTACGTAGATCTCCCTGTATTATTTCTTACAACTGCTTGTAAATCTACAATTATGTCAAAATAAAAAGATTAATTTTAAAAACCTTCAGATTGGGAATCTGAACTGAATATTCTTCAGATATATTCAGGTTAATATAATTAAGAAGATGAATTAAAAAGCTAATAAAGGCCAGGTGCAGTGTCTCAAGACTGTAATCTCAGTACTTTGGGAGGCCAAGGTGAGAGAATTGCCTGAGTCCAGGGTTTCAAGACCAGCCTGGGCAACTTGGTGAGACTTCGTCTCCACAGTATATCAAAAAATTAGTCAGGCATGGAAGCATCTGCCTATAGTTTCGGCTACTTGGAAGGTTGAGGCGAAGGATTGCCTGAGCCCAGCAGGTAGATGGCGGGGTGGCTGTGAGCATGCCACTGCACTCCAGCCTGGTCAACTGTGACTCAAAAAAAAAAAAAAGTACTAAAAACACACATTAAAGGCTTAGAAAAACATGTAAAACCTTATTTTGAGCAGTTGTTTTATAAAATAAGATCCCTGCATCATTATTTGGCATGACAGCAAAAAAGAAAAGAATCTGTAAACTTCACATTTTATCATCTTATAGAAATAAAGTTATGTTAAGTCTTCTTTAAAATTAAAAAAAAACCTCATCATCAGAGACTGAAATCAGGACATCAAACAACTATAATGTGGACATGACTATCTCATGAAGAATAACATTGACAGCTCACATGTGTATAGAATTTTCTTGACTTTGATATACCTACTCTCATTTTATCAACCTTTTTAATGATTAATTAGGCATTGGATTCTACTCAATATTTTATTTGGTATTTCTGTAATAATATTCATGAGTTATATGAGTCTATAATTTTCCCTTATTGTACCAACTGAATCAGATTTTGTTTTCATTGTTATACTTTCTATTTTTTTTTTTGCAAGATTTTTTAAAAATTTATTTATTTATTATAAAGATGTGGGGTACAATCCAGGGTTAGGTATAAACAGTGATCATCCAGGTACCCTTGTTGATGAGGTATGCCCCCCTCCCATAGCAGTTTCCCTCAATTGCCAGTCCCACCCCCCCTTCCCTGACAGTTTTCCATTACTGCCAATTGCTTTCTTATAGCATTATAATTGTTCAAGGTCACCATTACAAAGTGGGCAAAAGATATGAACAGACACTTCTCAAAAGAAGACATATGAGTGGCCAACAGACACATGAAGAAATGTCAGCCTCACTAATCATCAAGGAGATGCAAATTAAAACTACACTGAGATACTACCTAACTCCAGACAGAATGGCCATTATCAATAACTCGAAAAATAACATGCTGGAGAGGATGTGATGAAAAGGGAACACTTCTACACTGTTGGTGGGAGTGTAAACTAGTGCAACCTCTGCGGAAAGCAGTGTGGTGATTTCTAAAAGCTCTAAATATCGACCTCCCATATGACCCCGCAATCCCCCTACTGGGAATATACCCTGAAGAACTCAAATCACTCTATAAAAAAGATACTGCACACGTATGTTTATCGCAGCATTGCTCACAATAGCGAGAACCTGGAACCAACCATGCTGTCCATCAAAAGAGAACTGAACTTAAAAAATGTGGTACATATACACAATGGAATACTACGCAGCCATAAAAGAGAACAAAATCATGAACTTTGCAGCAACCTGGATGGAACTAGAGTTTTAATACTGAGTGATCTCTCACAGAAACAAAGATCTGAATATCATTTTATCAACCTTTAGTAACCTTGTGAGGAAGGCAAAGCAGACATAACTTTTTAAGTCACAAGAATGACTTCAAAGAAAAAAAAAACTTTAAAATGTACAAGGATCAAATAATACAACTTATAAAGTCAATTTTCCTTGACTTTTCAGTTTAAAATTTCAAATCATCAGAAAAACTGAGACAGTAATATAATGAAGATTTATATACTCTTCAGCTAGATTCTCAAGTTAACATTTTGCTTCATTTGTGTTTTTTCATAGAGATAGCAATTTTCTCATACACAGTCACACAAATACTTTTTTTCTCAGCCATTTGAAAGTAATGTTCAATCTTTGTAAACCTTCATACTAAATACTATAGAAGACATCTCTTAAGGGCATTTTCCTACCTAAACCTCAAAAATATTATTATGCCTAACACTATTAATAGTAATTAAAATTATCAACCAGTCCATTGAAATTTCTTCAATTGTCTTTAAAATGCCTTTTTAAAAAATTAAAAGCTAATTGCTCCCAAATGATTTTGTTTAAAGTGCCATTATCTCAAAATTATTTGACCTAAGTGAGCTAATTTTCAGCTTTTGGTTGTCAGTCAAATTGTATTTGGGTTGGATTCTTTAAATAGAGGTTTCTATATTTATAAAAGTCACTTGTTTTGTATCTTTGTATCTAAATATTACAGAATACAAGAAACTCTTTGGAACATCATACATATTTTATAGGAGAAAAAAAGGAAAAGAAGGAAAGGAAGACAGGATTATTTCTGACCCTTATAAAAAGGTACTCTGCATACACACACACACACACACACACACACATTTACAGCAAATACATTCAAAATCTTCCCAACAAATATAATTAGAGAATGCATAATCACAAATTCAAATAATGAAGCCTGCTACTGATTTCTTTTAGGTGTTTTAAATAAATACAAATCTTGCCACTTAAGGAAGATACTCTGAGCTTACCCAATTTGAAACTGAAAATCAACCCAGAAACAAGGTACAATACCAGAAAATCATCAGTGACAGTAACCCTCAGATGGACTATGTGAGAAGCACTCAGCATAAGCTGCCCACTATTAATGCTAATGAATGAACTTGGTTTTACTACATTCATAAAAGGTTAAGAATAATATTGTTTACATATACTCTAGTCTTCCCTCACGAATGTGTGGTTTTCACAGGCTCAAGAATCAGTTATTTTCAAATATCTGATGGCTTTAAAAATTAGATAATGAAGGGAAGTAACTTCCAAATTATAAAAATAATTGTAAATTCTGTTATGAACATTATAATAATTATGGATTTATTTATTTACCCAATCCACCAAGTGCAACTTAAGCCCTATTCAGACTAATAAGCCAATGTACTATACAACTCAGTCTTCAGCTTCATATGATTTAATTTTCCTTTGCTTTTTGCAACATTATAATTATGTGCTTTGAGTTTACTGTAACTAATATTAGTGGTTTTCTCCACATGCTCACAAACTAAAAGAACAGACAAAAAAAGCTTTTTGATCACCTAATCAGTACCCTTATGAGAAAAAAAAAGCTGCTAATATGAAAACAAAGATCTTTATTTTTTTTTCTGCATGAGATGAAATAAATTCCTTCTGTGGTTTTAATTACATGTTAATACTTCATAAACATCTTTTAACATAAAACTCAAAATAACTACTGTGAATAGTTCAGCAGCTCCCAATTGTGTGATGGCACTAACCTTTATAATCAAGTCCACGGCCCTCCAAACTGGCCACTTCTAAAATCAAATAGATGAGCAACAAAACTATGGTTCTTTTTAAAGTGACATGAAAAAATAAATAAATAAAAATAAAGTGACATAAAACTGCAGAGTTTGGAAGTTTTGTATTTTGGGGTTTTGTTTTGCCTTTGTTAGTACTGTGCTTACTACTTGCTTTCTAACCAAATAACATCAAATTATTTCCAGTTATCAACATTTAGTAGCTCTTTTAAATACCTTTTTGGTTTGGTTCCCCCAAAGACCTGTGTAAAGGAGAACACATCTGCGGTTGATACAATCATCCTCAACTACTTAAAAAGCTCCAAGTGTCCAAAATACATGGAATTTCCAGGCTCTGGGAGGCTAGGGTTCTCATGTAAACAGGAAACCTCAGCCGCAGGGAGAAAACCAACTTTCATTTTGGGAGCCCAAAACCTATGAAGTTGTTCTCCTGCTGTTAGCTACCCATTTTCACTGATTCTGATAAGTCCATCTTGTCTGTCTGCTGCTGATCAATTCTGCTAGTAACTTAATACAGTAACAAAGATTATTCTCACTTCTAAGAGGAGAGGAAGAAGAGAAAAATGATTGAACTGCCCAGACAGGCTGACTCAGTAAAAATGTATTAACCCTGTCAAAAAAAGTAACGCCTGGGTTCTTTGAAAATTGTGATAGGCTCTGATCTTATACTAAATATGCAATAAAAAATTAAATTTAAGTTTTACTCAATTTAAACTATTTATTTTCAAATGACAGTTACGTAGGTCAATAATTTTTTTTTTTTTAAGATATGGAGTATAGTTCAGGGTTAGGTATACAAATAGTCACTGTATAGGTAAAGTTTGGGCCTCACTTTGGTAATAAATGTAATTTTTAATCATCCACTCTATCCAAAGGGGGGAAAATCTCAAGTTTTTACTATTTTCAACAATTCCACTGAGTATTATCTAATTACTATTTCTATTCTTCAACATCCTGATATTCCCACATAAAATTTCTATATCTTGTTTTAAATACAATATTTCTTAAAACTATATTTAAAAGGGAGGGGCACTTTAAGAGGTCATTGCAGAGCCCACCATAACAACTACCCCATAAGGACAAGCAAAAGTCATTCACTTATTCCAGAAGCTTCCTAATGAACATTGTTGAAGGCTCTTAGAAAGCCACATTCATTTCTAAAATGACTGTCATCTTTGTAGAACTTCCCATCTTTTCTTTTCCCCTTTGTCCTCATTCCCAAATACTGACTTAAATGCATTCTTATTTATAAAACTTCTATACACTTAAAATGTTCTGGAATTCTGTATATATCTTATGTCACAAAGAAAGAAAAACATGATTTTGCAACTCTGTGATTCTCTAAAAATGTACTCCAGTTAAAGAAAAAAAAAGATTAAAAACAAAGTATTATTCTTCAATGAATTTGTATAATATTAGAACACAGTTTAGAAGTAAAGTTGTGGGTGTCAGTCATCTTATGAACCCCTAAACCATTTAACTTGTCACCAAAAATCTTGGTTCAAAAGATCTTCATCACTTCTGATTTTTTTTCTCTCCTAGCTGCTCAGTAGAATTCATCTTTTCTTAACCTGCCTCTTTTTTTTTTTTGAGCCAGAGTCTCACTCTGTTGCCCAGGCTAGAGTGCAGTGACACGCTCACGGCCACCACAGCCTCAATCTAGGGCTCAGGCAATCCTTACGCCTTAGCCTTCCAAAGTAGCTGGAACTACAGAGCACATGCTACCACACTCAGCTGATATTTTTTTTTTTAATTGTATTTTAGAGATGAGGTCCCACTAACTTGTCCAGGCTGGTCTCAAACCCCTGAACTCAGGCAATCCTCTCACCTGGGCCTCCCAAAGTGCTGAGATTACCGGTTTGAGCCACCATGCCCAGCCTACCCTGCCTCTTGAGAAACATTCACACCCTCCTAATGCCTAAACCAAAAGCTTTTTCTCCATATTCATTTACCTTTCTAAACACATAGCAATACTTCAGTTATGTCAAAAAATTCCTTCTATCTCTGGCTTTCAAATCAGAGTGCTTTTCTCTTTCCAACATTCTCCCTCTTTCTTCTCTCCCCTTCACAGGATACTCACTTTCTAGCAATGGAGTAAAAATAACCGTCAAAATCCCTGCTCTCTTAGAGTTTGTGTGCTGCTTAAGAGAGATGGACTATCATAAACTTGTAAATATAGAATAAATCAAAAAGGGCTAAAAGGAAACATAAACCAAAATAGGAGGGTAGGAAGAGGAGTAGAATTTTAGGTAGGGTAGTTCAGTTAGCAAAGACTTTGCAAAAATGACATGTGAGCTGATCTGGCCTCTCAGTTGGATCATGCATTCTATGGAAGACACTACAAGTTATTATATGAGGACAACCCCAAAGTCTCATCTTCCCTCTCAAGCTCTAATCTCACATATGCAATTGGCTGTCATGCCTTCAAATGCCTCTACTCCATGGTCAAACCAGTCCCATTCTTTCTACATGCCCAGTGCTTCATACATGACATTCTTAGAATTTACTATTGGCATGGAATTCCATATCTTTCAGAATAAAAACTCTAGCCTCTTTCCCTACCTGTCACATTCAATCAACCATCAAGCTGGATCAAGAAATTCTCAAAGAAGTTTTCTCTTCAAGAATCTTCACCAAACAGTCCTCCTTTATATCATATCTAGTTCTGCTTCTCTAATTGCTGTGACCCACCAATTAGTATCTCAAAGTCTCCTTCCTCTAATCCATTCCGCACCTTAGTATACAATTCCACTACTATGTGACTGTTCATTACATTAAGCCAATATTTTTAGGGTTTTTTTTCCACTTGCAATTATACTACTTTCTAGACTATAGTCTGCCCAACTCTTAAATTAGATCACTTGATGGTCATAAAACAAATCCGAAGGTTTTCCCTTCCATAGAAACTTCATTCATGATGTTTTCTTGGATCTACTAGACACAACACTTTCTTCTGCTTCTTCTGAACTCCTCTGCCTTCCTGATTTTATCATATCATGAGTTTAACTATGATTTTTTTCCCCTAAAACATAAAATGAATATGTGTAATATGTAATTTATTAAGCATGCTAATAGAACAAACATCCATTAATCCAACAAACAACTTAGGAAATCTAATACTACCAATACTGTTGAGATTTCCTAGGTTTTTCCTCCCAGAGGAAATGACTACCCCAAATTACTTCTTAATAACTTCTTGCCCTCCATTATAGTTTTACCATGTGCATAAGCATGATTAAATAATGTTTGATTTTGCAAAGTTATATAAATGGTGGCATATTGACTGTAGTTCTTTGCAAACTATATTTTTTAACTTAGATTTATGATTTTAAGGTTCATTCATGCTTATGTGTGTAGTTTTAATGCATTTATTTTCACTGCCACATCATATTCTGTTAATGAACATTAGAGTCGTTTCATTCATTTGCTGTTAAGAAAAACAGTGCTATAAATATCTTGTGCACATCATCTGGTAGACACATACATATCTAGGACTAGAATTTCTGGGTTGTGGGGCAGACATATGTTCCACTTGTCATACTAATGACAAATATTTATTCCAAAATGATTGTAACTATTTTAAAACATAAATGTCTAAAACATACTTATTTCATATTTTCTATCCAGTAATTCTAGTATCTAAAGTCTTTGATAGTCTAGTTAAAGTTTCTGTTGACATACATACTCTCTCTCATGGTAACTCTCCTTTATATGTGTTTTATTTTATTTTAGATTCACATATGTGAACTTCATTGAGATCTGAGTAGAAAGTATATTTCTTCAGAAAAGATTTTCATTTACTTCTGCCACACTACATCTAGGACGGCCCTCAATAAAAATGTAATCCATTCATTTGAAAGTATGACTTGTGCCTTTAATATTTTGTCTAGCATTTTAAAGTTATGTGTAGACAGAAGATTCCATGATCTCCATTTCACAGCATTTCCAGGAATGGAAGTCCCTGTATTCTCTGAACTTCTGTGTACTACGTATTATACCTTACATTTTGTTTACTGTGCATTTGTCTTTTCTCTTCTGGAATACTAGTTCCCTGATAGCAAGTCTGTTTTGTTTTATTTCACAGTAGCCAACAAAGTACCTTGTACATTAATGACTATAATGAGTGTTTGTTAAATAAAAAAGATAAATAAAATTCTGAAAATATAAAGTCTAGGGTACAAAATTTAGTGGTAAAAAATAATGCTATGAGATGCCTACTTTATTATTTTCCTTATTTTGCAGTTTGGGCATGTGAGTACAATGGGCTATCACAGCACTTAAAATAACTAAGGAGAAACATCTTTGATTTCCTAATAGATAAAAAAGAATTTATTTTACGAATTCCTCAAGCTTCAGATAGCTGCAAAAGAAAAGATTTTAGTGTTTGAAAAGAGAAATATACATATAAAATATGGGGGAAGTCGTATCAAAACACAAAAATGCACTGGAGAAAAGAACATTATAATTTTTAAGCTTTCTAAATTATAAAGAAATTCATGAAACATTGTTGATGATCTTATATAAGAGGTTAAATGTGTAATGACAATATACTTTTGTTCCTTCTATTAAAAAAAAGTGTTCACAATTTATTGGGCATCTAGCTAAAAATTTGGTCATTAAAAGAAAATACTTATTGACTATAATGTCTCTATTTGACAGAAAATCATGAGAAGGACTCCCTTCAGCTCAATTGTTGATAGCATTCTGCATTTAACAGTGAACCTCTGATGTCAACAGCAGGGTAAGAACCTCTCCTCAAAAGACTAAAGTAAATTAAAGAGCAAAAAATCACGAACTTTTTAATCATAATACTATAAACGACATGGAATTTTTCAACAATAGTCACAGAGATTGTAGGTTGATAAGGCTAACTCAGTTCTAAAATTCAAAGAAAAAAAGGAAAAGTGATATTCACAGATAACACCTTATCAATCATTATAGTTAGTAGTAAGCAGAAACCAACTGAAAATGTTCTATGATATTAACTGTTGAGTACTGGGCAGGAAGAATGCCACCCTGAAGTTCACATACCACACGTACAGCCACAGTTTGCATCAAAAAGAATAATTCATGAAACCAAGTTTGTTCAAAAATAACCATAACTAGGAAAAGTCACATATGAATCATTGAAAGAGCTTTTATATGTGTATGTGTGTGTAATCACTTAAAAAGAACAACAAAAAAGGAAATCTATTTATGTCTTTCCCTACTTAACTAAGCATTCAGTCTATAATCAGCTGGTTAGCATGAAGTATTATTAAGGCACTATTTTTACAGTACCCATTTTTATGAGCTTTGTATGTTACAAGAAGAGTGGTTTTTTAAAAATGCATGGATTGGTTATTCTCTTTTATGCTTCCCATATTAAGTCAAACCAAAGCCCTGATCTTGGCATAATGGTAATGCAAGTGGAAACAAAAACATTTTCATCTCTGAAATGTCTTTCAATTTTATTCACAGTCTATCACATTAAATTCTTGTTTATCAAAAAAGATTTTAACATACTCTACATTTAAGATGATTTCAGAGTTTGTTTCAAATTGCAAAATGATAGGACAAAAATCTTTACTTTAAAAGTCACTGACTACTACTTCAGGAAAAAGCACATAAAAACAAATTAGAACCATAAGTATAAAATAAAGGAATTTTTTAAAAATTCCTAATTATTGGGAGAGGGTCATAGATACTAAACACACCATCACTCTAAAAAATATATTTAGGGCTATTTTTCTATTCTAAATAGATGATTGTTGCTAAGCCTTTTCAGAATCCTTTATTTAACATAATTTTCCATTAACAAACATTAAATGTGAATTATAAGAAAATCCTCAAACAGTACAACATAAAAATGGGCAAAAACTGTGAGTAGATAATTCACAGAAAAATATAAAAGGCCACATTATACGTGGAAAATTTCTCAACCTCTCTTGTAGCCTCCTGGAAGTTGCTACTCTGTCCTAACAGCAAACAAAACGTTGAACAAAATAAAAATTCAGCAATTTTTCTTAAATCCATCAGAGAAGTAAGGTCACAGAACTGCTGCCCTCAGAACTACAGAGAATCACAATTTGTGGGAGCAGAAACCCATGAGCAGAAATCTCCTTGGGAACCAGTATGAGGATAGGAAAAGCAGTATAACTGACAAATTGCAGAAGGCTCAGCATGGACAAGTCTAAGAGTTAAAAACTCCAGGGGGAACTAGTCATAGGAGGACTCCCATGTGACTTAAATTTTTTTTTTCTAACTCGAGGAGTTAGACCCAATTCCTATAGTGAAGACTGGAGAAAAACCCCCTCCTACTTCCTGCAAAGAGGAGCAGGGGGAACCATTTTGAAATACCAGAGCATTTTGTTCTTAACAAGGTCTGCCCTTAAGGGAAACTATTTTACACAAAGCCTAACTTGCTAGGGTCTTATCAGAGCCTAATCAACCTAGGGGAAGGGAAATACTAAACTTTAGCTCCCTCTACCCATTCTGTCCCCACTAAGAGGGATGATAGGGTGAAAAACTAAGAGGCATTTGTAAAGTTCACAGCTGAGGGACATAGATAGGCTTACTGAAAGATTAAAACCTAATCACAGGACTATAAAAAAGGCCTCTTCCCCCATACCTTACCATCATATCACTAAAGACCTATTTACAGGAATTTCTTTCCAGAAATCACTCAAACACACCATGTCTGCTTTTCCACAAAAAAAAAAAAAAAAAATTACAAGGCATACTAAAAAGCAAAAACACAGTTTGAAGAGACAGAATAAGCATCAGAACCAGACTCTGAAATGATCATAAATCTTTTAAATGATGATGAATACTCCAAGGGCACTATGCAAAAAGTTGACAACATACAAGAACAGATGGATAATGTATGTGAAGAGATAGCAATTCTAAGAAAGAATTTAAAAGAAATACTAAAAATAAAAAACACTGTAGCAGAAATAAAGAACGCCTTTGATGGACTGGATACAGCTAAGAATCTCTGTAATTGAGATTATCCCAATAGAAATTTTCAAAACTGAAAAAACAAAGAGAAAAAAAAAGACTCCCCCCCTGCAAAAAAACAAAAAGGAACTGAACATCTAAGAACCACGAACAGCTGCAAAAGGAATAACATATGTGTAATGAGAATTCCAGAAAGAGAAGAAAGAGAGAAAGAAACACCGAAGAAATATTTAAAGTGCCGGGCTAAGCAGGTCGAGGCTGCGGTGGCCGGGAGCAGCCACTGCACTCTAGTCTGGGTGACAGAGTGAGACTCCAACTCAAAAAAAAAAAAGAAATATTTAAAGCAACAATGGCCAAAAATGTCCCCCAATTAATGTCAGGCACGAAACCACAGATCCAGGAAGTTCAAAGAACACTAAGCAGGATAAATTCTAAAAACTACACTTAGGCATATTATATCTAAACTACAGAAATCAAAGAGAAAGAAAAAGTCCTAAAAAAAGCTAAAGGAAAAAGATGCCTTACCTATAGAGAAGCAAAGAAAAGAAAAGAAATAGTTCAAGTGTTGAGAGGAAAAAGTCAACTTAGAATCTGTACCCTCGATATTGTCCTTCAAAAGTGAAGAAGAAATACTTTCTCAGACAAAAATTGAAGGAATTTGTTGTCAGTAGACGTGCCTTATGAGAAAGGTTAAAAGAAGATCTTCAGAGAGAAGGAGATGTATATAGGGTAGAGACTCAAATTTGTATAAAGAAAGGGAACTGGAGAATACATATGTGAGGGCAAATTAAAACTTTTATTTTCCTTATTCTTAGCTGATATGACATATTACAATTTATTGGAAATAATAACAACAATGTATTCCAATTACATATATACATATATGCTTAAGTATAAATAAAATTAATGGTAATAATTCAAGGGATAGAAGGGAGGAATTCTAAATACTTTGTTAGAACTTGCAGCACTACTTGTGAAGTAGTATGGAGTTATTTAAAATTGGACTTATAAATATATATCCCAAACTCTAGAATAACCATTTTAAAAAGTCACAAAAGTAAATAAGCCAAGCATGACAACGCATGCCTATAGTCCCAGCACTTTGGGAGGTTGAGGTAGGAGGACTACTTGAGCTCGGGAGTTCAAGACTAGTCTAGGCAACACAGCAAAACTTCATCTCTGCAGAAAATAAACAAACTAGCCAGTTGTGATAGTGTATGCCTGTAGTCCCAGCTACTTGGAAGGCTGGGGCAGAAGGATCTTCTGAGCCTAGGAGGTAGAGGTTGCAATGAGTCATGATTGTGCCACTGCACTCCAGACTGGGTGACAGAGTGAGAACTGGGGTAGGGTGGAATGGGAAGGGAGAAGGGGGAAGAGGGAAAGGAGAAGGAAGAAGGGGGTAGAGGGAAGGGGAGGGGAGGGAAGGGGAAGGGAGGGGAGGGAAGGGGAAAGAAGGGGAGGAAGGGGGAGGGAGGAAACTAAGATGCTAAGAAAGGAGAGAAATGGAATCATATAAAATGCTCAATTAAAAAAGTATAAGGCTGGGCACGGGGGCTCATGCCTATAATCCCAGTACTTTGGGAGGCCGAGGTGAGATTGTCTGAGCCCACAGGTTCAAGACAAGTCTGGGCAACTTTGCAAGACCTCATCTCTACAATAAATTAAAAAAAGAAATTAGTTAGGTGTGGTGGCATGTGCCTGTAGTTCCAACTATTTGGAAGGCTAAGGCAGAAGGATCACCTGAGCCCAGCAGGTCGACGCTGGGGTGGCCGTGAGTGTGTCACTGCACTATACCTGGGTACAGAGTGAGACTCCAACTCAAAAAAAAAAAAAAGAGTACAGTGAAATAAGCATTTACACATGGTAAAATGATATACACAAAAATTACAGACAACTTAAAACTCTTTCAGTAGGGGGAATGAATTAAGTATTGAACCATGAAAGACTCAGTTATAAATCTATATATACTGACACATTAAGAGCATCAAAATACATTAATAGAAAAGTATGCTGCAAAACAATACATTAAAAATCTCTTCTATGGGAGGAAGAAAAGGAGGGAAGAAAGGAGGAAAAGAAAGGGCTATAAATACATACCATACTGTTAGCAGTAGTTCTTTCTGGCAAGAAGAATGAGGCTCAAAAATGACAATGGCTATTTGATTAGATTATTATGCAAAATTTTTCTGTGTGTGTATTGCAATGAAAACCTCTAGATATATTATTTATACAAATCTTTTTTAAAATGAGAAAACAAAAATAGCAAAAAAGAGAAGAATACCATTGTTTTCATAAAACCAAGAAAGTAGTTGCTAGTTTACCTCAATCACTGCCTGAAAAAACTTCAGCCAAACCATTTCAAATAGAAACTTAAGATCCACCTCTAACAATTTTAATTTACCACTTCAATTAGTAACTAGTTTGATTTATAATTGTACTTACTTTTTTTCTTTTTTTTAAAGACAGAGTGAGATCCACACAGGTTGAAATGCAGTGGTGCAATCATAGCTCACTGCAGCTTCAAACTCCTGGACTCAACTGGGATTGCAGGTGAACATCACCATACCTAACTAATTTTTTTTTAAAGTTTTTGTAGAAACAGAATCTAGCTTTGTTGCCTGAGTTGATCTTGAACTCCTGGCCTCAAGCGATGCTCCTGCCTCAGCCTCCCAAAGTGCTGGGATACAGGTATGAGCCCTTGTGCACAGCTCAATTTTCTTTAAAGAAGTAGTTTAGATTGGCTCGTGAACTTGTCTAAAGATCAAATAGAATTTTGGAGTTGGAAGGGCCTTTAGGGATCATCCTAAACCAATCTTCCCTCTCAATTTACACATGAGGAAATTAAGAGCAAAGAGACTTGTCCTAAATAGATAACTAATTACACCACCAGTTCATTAAAAGAGAAAATAACCTAACCTCCTCACTCCTGGTCCAGTCCTCTGGTAAATTCAATTTATTTCATTCCAACTAATTTGTAAATATTATCTGTGCTCCCCAAGTATTTCCTGAAAATTTTGATTTTCCAATCTCATTTCAAATCATCTGATTTTAAAAAATTTTACAACAGCAGAGTACAAATAAGCAACAGAAGAAAAGAGAGTGGAGTTCAGGAACTCCTTAACATGAACTCAAACCTGAATACAGTAGATAATTAATAGAATTTAGCATAGTGAAAGAATTCAGAAACTACCTTTTATCTAATGTTCTTGCTTGATTGCTTGATATTTTCCTTAATAAAATAAAATCAGTTAAGTAACTTGCTACATCCAATAAGTCAGACACAGAATTGAGAGCAGAATGCAGCTGTCCATTCCCACGACAATGTCCTTCTGTATTTCACACTCTCTTTTTAAAAAAACAAATCAAAAGGCAGTGTCTTCTTACACACCAAACAACCACCAGCTACCAAGATGGCTGGGTAAAGCAACAACTACGCACAAACTACGTCTCTTCAACTGTGAATATTAAATGAACAGGGCCAATTAGGTGAGCGCTGACATTTCATACTACTCTGCATGAGTCTGGAACTTTTAAGAGGGGTTCAATATGCATTAAGGTAATGAATCCCAGTGGCAAAATGAAATAGTGCAGCCCAACCCTATGAGCAGTTTTAAAGAGCTATACAAAAGGAGAGTACAAATAAGCAACAAAGAAAAGAGAATGGAGTTCAGGAACTCCTTAGCATGAACCCAAACCTGGAGAAGAAGAACTAGCTAGTTAATCTGTGATTTTAAACTCAGTACAGTACTTCAGGTCATTCTCAACAAGCATAAAGTTACCATTGCCATAATTACACATCCCTCAGAGTTTCCAGGAAGTTAACTTTTCATGAATGTCTCATATTCAACTCCTACTATTTCTTCTCATTAATGTCTGTGAGAATGTGTCTAGTATATCTGCATAACTAACAAGTTATACAGATGTTATTAAGATGAAGAATTTGTTTTATTTAAAAACGGTATTCAATAGCAGTAATTATTAAAACAAAAGAACAATAAGACCTAAGTCTGATTCTAATATATTTAAGGATGTAGTAACATGAATGTAATCAACCTTTCTCTGAAAAATCACCAGAGGAAGACCTCAAAATCCTTTTAATAACTCATTCCTCAGCTCCCATTTTTGCCATCAGGCTGTTCTTATTAACATACATATAATTATGTATTTATTCTACTATATATCACTCTAATCCTAGATACTGTCTCACAACTTGGACATTAGATTAGTTATATGGCAGATTTCACACCACACTAACTATTATGGTGGAATTTCTTTTCATGATCAATATTAACTGAGGACCTAACTCTATTCTAGGCCCTAGAACTAGGTCTAGAGATACAAATGTAATACCTAACTCATGGTGCTTACAGTTTAGTGAAATGATCTGTATTTAGAAGGATGTAATATTTTAAATGTTATACTTACTGATAAACTTGTTTTGCATAGTCTCCAACAGAGCTTGGTGAGCATCTTCAGCTTGTAAAGCATGTGAACATTCTCTAGCCAATATGGTACGCACGAGATGCTCTCCACATCCTAGAAACCCACAGAAACCAACAAAGTTTGAGAAAAAGCACTACTGAACACTCTGCTTCTCTCATTAACATTAAAACACTCCTATGGATCACTTAATAAGTAGTTAGCTTGGAGAATAATTCAGTGAGGGATGAAATGACTTCTATGAGCAATCTGGTAATTTTAGTAATGAGAGTCAGAAGAAACTAAACACATGACCACCTAATCTCAAAAGGAAACAAAGACAAATAAAATGAAAATCCTTTTCATAGAAATAATTTATATAACACAGAAATTCAGATTCTCCATCTAAGAACTCCCTAGGGTTCTGTCTCAATCCTACTGTTGGGTGTGATTACAAAAGATCATGTTTTATAATTGTATTTGTTTGCATCCAGTTGGGTTTAACCTCTCGTCAGTAAATGGCTATCAGTGGCCAACAGCCATTTCCCCCAACTCCCCACACACATGGGTATAGGGGAGGAATGTAGGGAGCCTGAAGCAACTTAAACCCCCACCATCTACTTTTCATTGCAATATCATCACATATCAACAGCTGTTGAGTGAACTTAAAACAACAACTTTCTGGCCTCCTCACAGTAATTTACATAACTTTCAGGGGGAAATACTCTCTATAATTCTATAGAAAAAGTACATTTTATTCCTGAGGTGAATTTGCGCCTTTCAGACACACAAGTAGAAAATGGGGACAGGATTGGAGGGTAGAATACTGCCTAGAATTCCATTACAGTTTCTACCTGTTAAAAGTAAAAAGTACCAGTGAAAATAGAATGGATATTGAATTTATAGGCTGATGAGCTCTAATAAAAGACTTCTGAAGAAAAAGCTCTCCCTTTTCTTAGAAATTCAAAATTTTAAAAGACTACTTTGATATACATTGGAGGTGTAAGACTATTAAAAAAGCACTAAATGCCACTTGAAATGCTTCCTATATATAAAATCAATTTTACTGATTAAAATGCCACTGTCTTCTTACTCAAACAAGAACAGTAAATGCACAAGATCTTTTCAAGGTGTCGTTCATTTAAAATGTTTTTTCATTAGAAACAAATTTCTGCCAAAACTGTTATGTTTATTAGAAACTCAAGTCCTCCACTAAGTCACATAACAGATAAAGGATGTCAAATGATCTAAGCATCCAATGAGACTAAAAGAGAAGTATGCCTCAACTCTATAGTCAAAAAGATCACAGCAAAAAGAATATCTGTAGGCTCTGCTCTGATTCTTCAATAGGATCAGAGACAAAGTAACATTTTTCCAGATCACTAATCTGCACGCACGCGCACACACACATACACACACACACACACACACACACAAATATACATGGGGTGGGAAGGTTCTCAGCAATCAAAAATTAATGTGAACTAAGATTGGTAAATGAAACAACTTACTTTAAATAATGGTCACGAATTCTTAAGTTCATGAAACTAAGGGCAATACACATAATATACAGTGCTCTATTTAGTTAATATGTATTGTGATGAGCATTAGGCACTAACAAAAAAAATCACCCTAAGCAATATTATCTGTAATTGTTAAACCACATTGATGTCTTTCCTTACAGAAATTTTATCTTTAAATATACATCTCTCCTCCTCTCGCCTCTTTATCTTTAGCCCTCTCCCTATATGTACATGTACATAAACAGGCACACGTGTGTATATTATATATGCATACAATATACACTCAGGCACAGTGGCTCACACAATAAATACAAACAATTCATAAAAGTGTGAAAGTTTTTTTTAATTGCCTAATATTTGCCAGAAATAACTTCCAGTATTTTTTGGTAAAGTATAATGTAAACATCCTTCAAGATCTAAATATTCTTTATGAATGAATATCCATATTCAAGAAAGATCTAGATACATAATTTAATATATAACTTTGTGGGCAGGATTATGGCAATCCTATTTGGTAAATTTTTGCAATATTATTTTTATAATCACAAAAAAACTACAATAAAGCTAGTAGAAAGAAACCATGTTTGACACTTACTATGTAGAGACATTGTGTAAGCTCATGAAACTCCATAAATTTGAATTTCCTTTGTGCACATATTTGATGTTGAACAGTGAAATGTTATACTTTAGGACAATAATAATTGCTAGGAAATTGGCATATTATAAACTAAATGGATGTTCAGAAGGTTATGTACACATGCTTTAAGTCAAACAGCTAAACCACATGAAGTTAACATTACATCAAAAATAAACAATGTATGTTGGGGAGACTTTCTCCCCTGTTGTTACACAGAAATGTATAAGGTTTTCCAATGATTGATTTTTACCAAAAAACTTTTTAAAACTTTAAAATTACGACTTATATTCTCTGACACATATTACCTTTAACATAAGAGCCATGAAACCAAAAGCTTATTCTCCTGCAGGTTCCAATCAAAGAGAGTTTGACTCCTGTGGTTTTACTCAAAAAATTCCAAGGTTTCTTGGAATATGCTGCCATATATCTTAAGTGTGATTCAAGGGCAAACAGTTCCATTCTTTATTCACAGATATTAGAAATAAGCCTTTATTACATCCTCTTTTTGTCGTTACTTATGCAAGAGTATGCTTATGTTCTTCCATCTTAGTAGAAAACATGAATTATATGAAACAAAGACCTGACAACAATCCTAAAAGAAAAGTGATAAATAATAAGTTCTAAAAGAACTTAGAAAAGTATACATTTATTTATCATCAATATGTATGACAAATGAATGGCTTGAAGCACATAATGAATTCATAACTTATATTTATAAAAGCACTGGCCAATTTTGGAGGGTGCTATGAAATCAATTCACTATACCCAAAACTGATAAGTTAAAGAAAATAATCAGGCATTTTTCTGTCCTTCCTATAGGAACTGTACACCAGGGTAGTCAAACAATTTATGAAGTAAAAGTCTTCTTTGAGACAGAAGTACCTCAGGTAATATACAAATAAGGGGAGGCGGGATTGGCAGTAGTGGGAATCTGCCAGGGGAGGTGGGGGCACACTTCATCAACATAGGGTACCTGCATAATGAACATTTGTATACCTAACCCTGAATTGTACCCCACAACTGTAAAATAAAAAATTTAAAAAATAAAAATAAACAGAAGAAATTAACATAATTAGAATATAACAATTTTAAACCTGCAATGTAGTAACTGACAGAGGCAACACTCATCAATAGCTAATATCACAAAAAAGATACAATTTCAGATATTATGTCTCTTGATAAAATTATACCTATGTAATCTTGCCCATCACAAAACAAACAGACAAAAAAAAAACAAAAACCCAAACTGTACTTGAATCTGATCAAGTCCTTTGAGTGCCAGTCTCTATGACCAAGTTATATCCCATTAATCTCAACCCTCATCTCAGTCTCAGCTCACTCTTTCCCAGTGTTTCCTGTTGCTGAGACTTCAGTATGTCCCACACTTAACTGAAAAATTCAGTTATAAATTTCTGGAAATAAAGAGCATCTACAAAAAACCTACAGTTTACATCATACTTAATGACTTCTTTCTCCCTAAAATCACAAACAAGGCAAAGATGTCTGCTTAAATCATTTCTTTTCAATAATATACTGGAGACTGGAGCCATTGCAATAAGGTAAGAAAAAAATATAAAAGGTATAAAGATCAGAAAGGAAAAAGTGAAACTGTCCTTATTTATAGATGATATGATTGTTTATGTAGAAAACACCAAAGGATTGACAAAACAACTGCCAGAGGCATCTCTCCATGTTCTTCCTATCAGGATAAAAAGTAGCAGCACATACCTGTCTGATAATTACCAGTCCCCAAAATGTGAACCTGACCTTCATTTCTTCTCCTATCCATTCATTAGCAAGTCTAATATTGAGTTCCTACTCTGTTCTAATCCAGAGTATACAGCAGTCAGCAAGGGTACTACTGCATATTGTCAGACCTCCCCAAAAGTACCAGACCTCTGCCTGGCTACCACGCATTCACTCAATTCACTGAACAGTCATTACAGCCAGTTCAGATGCCAGTGACCTAATTGTATATTCTACAGACCCATCTCAAAGATTCAGATGAAAACCCTGCACTCAGCAGAAGCCCTGGACATTCCCATTGCATTCTGAGTGCCAGTCTCTATGGCCGGGTTATTTCCCATTAATTCCAAACCTTATCTCAACCTCAGCTTACTCTTTCCCAGTGTATCCTATTGCTGAAACTTCAGTGAGCCCCACACTCAAAGATTTATGTATTATAATACATGTACTCCACATTACATGTCCTTAAACTTTTATAACCCATACCGAAGATAATCTACCAAAAACAGTCACACCCTCCCACTCCCAACACACAAACATACACATACACATATACCCATAAGGAAGAATAAGCAGATGTAAAACTCCAGAGGGATTAATGTAACCAAGAAGTAGGAAAAATAGAACAAAGGTAGACAAAATTTTTCTGTAAAGGGTCAAACAGTAAATAGTTTTGCCAGCTGCATGTGTCTCTATAAATCAAATCTTTTTTTTTTAATTTGCAACAATTCTTTAAAATGTTTAAATCATTCTTAGCTTGTGAGTCATACAAAAGCAGACCAGGGGCCAGATTTGGCCCACAGGTCAGTTTGTCTATCCTTGTTATAGAACAATCTGTTGGTCAAAGAAAAAAAGGAAGAGAACAGTCAGGCACAGTGGCTCACATCTATAATCTTAGCATTTTGGGAGACCAAGGTAGGAAGATCACTTGAGGCCAGGAGTTTAAGATCAGCCTGGGCAACAAAGCAAAATACTACCTCTACAAAAAATAGATTTTGTACTTTAACTCTAGTGACAGATGAATCTTTCAAATAAAATTAATTAAATATAGGTAACAAAACAACCCAATAAAGTCTTATTGTCAAACCATGTTTGAGTTCCTAGAAGGTAAAAGTAACAAACTGAAAAACATTTGCAATAAGGAGAAAGAAACATGGAAATTTACCCACTATGGCTGACTTTTAAGATATATCTTCAATGCGTTTCTAGATTATTTTCTATCTTTTTTAATCTTTATCTCATGTAGTAGTAGCAGCAGTGGTGGTATGAGCCACATTATTATAAAATGAAAATTAAAAGGCCCTTATGAGTCCAGTTTTAAAAATAGTGTTCTAATGGTGGAGGATTATGATATAATTGCTCCACGGAGCTCAAATTGAGATCTTTCTTCCCCTTGGTAGACCTTATTTCTTCTAAATCATTCCTGCCTCAATTCTGATACAAAAAGTCCCGG
>NW_007248638.1:155621-182435 GCF_000164805.1 Carlito syrichta | reverse complement strand
AGCGGGAGGTGAAGCTACATTCACAGAAGAAACATAACCCACATCCCTAGGCAGCCTGGAGACAAGAGAACAGGCTGCATAACAAAAGCTCACATTCAGCAGCATTGGCACAGCACTCATCTCCAAAGACTGTTGATGATTCTCAAGCACCTATGTCATCTTATAAATGCTGCCATTCACTTTCACTGTGGTTAGTGGGCATCTGAAAATCTTTCAACACATCTCCTGTTCGAAGTCCATGGGGACAGATAAATAAGGAGGAAAGAACTTTCAAAATTTAAAAGGAAACATTTGGTACTTCAGTTTCCAGAATTGCAACATCTCCTTTTTAACAAAGGAATTTATTACATAGTACGTCACCTTTTCCCTGTCAGAGAATTTATTGCCAATTTTGGCGTTGGGTTACTTCTGGTTTTCAAGCCTGTCTTGTGAAATTAAAGAGGGCTGCCTTAAAAGTGATAGGACACACATGATTTCAGTCTTCAGAGTGTCCCTACAGTTATCAAACCTGGAACCTATTATATACAAGATGAAAACATAAGAAACTTCATAAAGAGATGGAATAAGTGGTGAAGATGTCTAATCCAGTCAAGTCTAAAGGTATAGCTCACTGACATACATTTAGTGTTTCCCAAATATTCAGTTATTTGTAATCCATAACCCACCTTAGACATTTATAGTAATCTATCAAAAACAAATCAGGTGTTTCCATTTTTTCTTTGATAAGTAATAAATAACCAAAAAAAATCAATTTTATAATTATTTCCTAGATGTATCATCTCATACAGGGAAGGATGTGATTGATTTAAGCATTAGCATCTTACAATTATCTATAATATAGAAGAATATGTTGGGACAGCTATAATTAAACATGGATATCTCATCTACAGCATAGTGCTAGGCGCACAGAACATATACTAAGTGCTTGATATAGGTTAGTATTTATCACCATTGTCAATATTATTGGGAGGGTATAACCAAATCACAAAAGAATCTAAGTGGCTGATAAATGGGAAAGTCTCAGTTTTATGACTGCAAATACTTCCACAGATTAAAATCTATTTGAAAAAAACCTAAAACTATAAACAAACAAAAGCACCTTCAACAAATATGGGTAGTAAAAACCCTTCATCCAACTTTTATGTCAGAGAGAGTCTGTAGTTCACAACACAGAGGTGACCCCCTCCAAAGCTTGTGCAATTCTTTCTTTCCCTTGCTCCTCTCTTTGTGAAAGTCACATCTCAATGTGGAAATTTACTCAGTACTCATTTTAAGTGATAACTTAGTTATCATAACACTCTTATTAGAACATTGGGAAAAAAATAAGAGGCAACCACCTACAGTAGAAGTTGTGTTCTTATCTATGATGGTGGCCCTAAAATTCTAAGACATACTACATATATAAGCATTAGACTTATACATGTAGAAATCATGAGGAAAGAAGCCATAAAAGAAGCAACACTGTAATGTTCAGTAGATGTTCTTGTCAGTCTTCCATCTGGATTCCTAGTCCCTCAGAGACAGGAACCATGATAAGGAAAACCACCTCCAGCTGTAGAACGTGAAATGCATCACTTATGATCTCCATGCCCATTTCTTCATTTGGAAAACTAAATGGCATAGCTTTAATAGTTTTAAATTCCTCACAAGACAAAATATTTATGCCTGGAAGGACTTTTAGAACTTAAATAACTTGCTGGTTAAAATTTAGTTAAGAGGCTTGAAAGGACAGACCACTTATGATAAAATTCTTTTTAAAACCTATTAATTGGCCAGGCTGGCTCACACCTGTAATCCCAACACTTTGGGAGGCTGAGGCAGGAGGATTACTTGAGCCCAGGAGTTTGAGACCAGTCTAAGCAACATAGTGAGACTTCATCTCTTAAAAAAATCAAAAAATTAGCCAGACACTGTGGTGTACAGTAGTCCCAGTTACTCGTGAGGCTGAGGCAGAAGGATCACCTGAGCCCAGAAGGTCGAGGCTGTGGTGAGCCATGATTAAGTCACTACAACCCAGCCTGCATGACAGAGTGAGACTCTGGCCAAAAAACAAACAAACAAAAAAATCTGTTAGCTAATGAAACAATATATTTAGATTAAATTCATCTATAGAGAATTTATTTATTTAAGAGGAAAGAGAAAAAGTCATTGACTCACTGATTCTCCATTAACCAATCACTACTATATATCTGAGGCTTTCATATATCCCATTAAGGCTTTATAATTAACTTGGAAGAAGGGTACTATCATGCCCACTTAGCAAGTAAAAAAAAGTGAATTGCAAGACATAAGATTCTAAGATGCAACTCTTGTAACTCCAAGTAACAAGCTTGTTCCATAATGGTCAGTTACTGCAGAAGTCAGGCTAATGTCATCACATGAATAAAAGAGATACAAGCAAAGAAAACCCAAAGTCTTCAAAATCAGAGTCCATGGACAAGATCAAAGCAATAACTACCTTCAGATAAGCAGTATGACAGGTTCTGATACTAACACTTAAAACTATAGATAGCCCTCAATTTTAACCAGAAAGTCCTAGAAATAGTAAGTCCCTAAGCACATCCTAAAGGAATAATGTCAAAATTGAAGATTTTGCCTTGTATCAAAGCCATGATGTGAATGGTATGTATTTCATGAGCCAAAAAAAAAAAAAAAAAAAAGCCAAAATGCAGCTATAAACATCCAAAATTATGTAGATATAAATATTTCACTATACATATGTGGCATAAAGCCTACAAAAAGAAATAATATGAGAAAAATAGTTATACAATACCATAAATTTAATCCACAACTAAGCCAGTCACATATATTAAATATTTAATTAATAATTGCCTTAATGACTTAGAATTTAGAAGTGATTTATGCAAGTGATTTCAATGGCCAAGGCCTATTTAAAAATTGAAAAGGGAAGTTTGAGCTGATGTTATTTCTCAATAAATTCCTCTATACAGAAGAGAGGCAACATAAATCATTTCATCAGTTTTAAAGGTGTACTCAAAGTTTTAAAAAAACATTCAATATTAAGAGGCCCAAAAAGTACGATGGAAAAATGTCTTACCAGTCACTATTTATTTCTTTCTCTATTCAACACAGTATAAAGGATAGATTTGAGGGTGGAGGAAAGACCCAATGTTTTGAAGGAAGAAGAAGAAATGATAATCATATTTTATTTCCCATATCTGAGTAGAATTTAAGGAATAACAATACAAAAATTGTCCAAAAGTTTTCTTACCACCAACATATAAGCAGATAAAAGAAGAAAAAGGCAAGTACAAGCAGGCCACCTCAAATCAGTTATGTAGAAAAAGGTAAAGAGACAACATAAAACTTCACACTCTTCCAAGACTTTTGTTTGACACTATTACTAAGAAGTAATACTAGAAAAGAAAATATATTCATTTATATTACTTTGAACATTTATTTTAGACAAGAAACTTATTTACAATTATATTCAAAATTATATAAAATTGTGCTTACTAGTCTCTCCTAGGTCATGAGAAAAAGATATATCTTTACCTAAATCTCAGGGTACAAAATAAATGTGTATTCTTATACACCAAAACAAACAGGCAGAGAACCAAATTAAAAGCACAATCCTGTTCACAATAACCAGACACACAAAAATGAAATATCCTGGCATCTTCCTAAGCAGATAAGTAAAAGACCTTTTCAGTTAAAACTACAAAAATACTTTTCAAATAAATCAAAGAAAACACAAACAAATGAGAAAATAGTCCATGCCCAAGGGTTAGAAGAATCAACATTACTAAGATGTTCATCTTACCAAAAGCAATCTACAGATTCAATGCTATATCCATTACATTACCAACATCATTCTTCTCAGACCTGGAAATGACAATACAGAAATTCATATGAAAACAACCAGGAATAGCCAAAACAATCCTTAGCAAAAGAAACAAAGCTGAAGGTATCACACTTCCAGATTTTAAACTTTACTATAAGGCAACAATAATCAAAACAGCCTGGTACTGGTACAAGAACAGGCAAATAGACCAACAGAACAGGATGGAGATTCCAGAAGCAAAACCTGAATTTCTCAGCCAACTCATCTTTGACAAAGCCTCCACCAATAAGCACTGGGAAGAGAGTGATTCTACTGGGAACCACTATTCAGCAAACGGTGCTGGGAAAACTGGCTGACCACAGGCAGAAGATTGAAACAGGATCCCTACCTATCACCATACACAAAAACCAACTCTAAATGAAAAAAAGACCTAAACATAAAACCTTAAACTATAAGAATATTAGAAAATGCAGGAGACACCCTGCCAGAAATTGGAATAGGCAATCAGTTCCTGATCAAGACCCCAAATGCCCATGCCACAAGAAAGATAGAAAAGTGAGACCTCATCAAACTAAAAAGCTTCTGCAAAGCAAAAGAAACCACCAAGAGAGCAGGGAGACAGCCCACAGAATGGGAAAAATATTTGCCAACTGTATATTTAACAAAGGCCTAACATCCAGGATCTACAAGGAACTCAAATGTGCTGAAAGGAAAAAAACAGGCCTATTAAAAAGTGAGCAAAAGATATAAATAGATACTTCTCAAAAGATGACAAACAAGCAGCCACGGATACATAAAAAAATACTCAGCCTCCCTCATCATCAGAGAAATGCAAATTAAAGCTACACTGAGGCTTGGTGCAGTGGCTCACGCCTATAATCCAGCACTTTGGGAGGCAGAGGTAATTGCCTAAGCCCACGGGTTCGAGACCAGCCTGGGCAACTTGGTGAGACCTCATCTCTACAATAAATCAAAAAATTAGCCAGGCATGGTGGCACGTGCCTGTAGTTCCAGCTACTTGGAAGGCTGAGGCGGAAGGATCACCTGAGCCCAGCAGGTCGAGGCTGTAGTGGCCATGAGCATGCCACTGCACTCCAGCCTAGGCGACAGAGTGAGACTCCAACTCAAAAATAAATAAATAAATAATAAAATAAAACAATACTGAGATACCACCTAACTCCAGTCAGGATGGCCATCATCAGTAACTCAAAAAACAACAGCTGCTAGAGAAGATGCGGGGGAAAGGGAACAATTTTATACTGTTGGTGGGAGTGTAAACTAATACAACCTCCATGGAAAACAGTGTGTAGATTCCTAAAAGATCTAAAAATCAACATTCCCTTTGACCCAGCAATCCCCCTACTGGTATTATACCCAGAGGAACTCAAATCACTCTATGAAATAGATATCTGGACATGTATGCTTACTGCAGCATTATTCACAATAGCAAAAACATGGAACCAACCGTGTTGCCCATCGAAAGTAGACTGGAAAAAAAAAGTGGTACATACACATGATGGAATATTATGCAGCCATAAAGGACAAAATTATGGACTTTGCAGCAACTTGGATGGATTTAGAGTCTCTCATACACAGCGTTCTATTACAGAAACAAAGAACTGAGTACCACATGTTCTTACTCATATGCGGATCCTGAACATTTATCATAATACTATAAGAAAGGGTTTGACAATAGCGGAATGGTGTCGAGAGGGGGAACATACCATCAATAGGCATACCTAATCTCAAACCAGGTGAAGTAGGGACCAAAGGGAAGCCCAAACTTTACCGGTGCGATGACCACTTACCTACCTAATCCTGAATTGTATAACACATCTTTAAAATCAAAAATATGTAAAATAAAATAAAGATCTATCTTTGCCTAAAATATGTCATACAGTCTCAAGAAATTCACAGAATGTTCCACAAAAATCCACAGATTCCATAGAGTCTACAAACCTCAAATTAAGAACCCACACAGATATAATTTTATTTAAAAATCTATAAGCATATGGTTTTAAACCAGCAGGTGAAAAAAACATGCTAAGCTTTCATTTTGATTTTCAATAAAAATACTGCTGCTGGAACCATGACCTCCATGTGACAAAGGCAAGAGGTGACACTATCTTCAGTTAGAGGCTAAAATAAAAAATGCAGTTAAAATTCTGAAATTAGATTATTGTTAAAATCACGCAATTTCCTGCTTTAAGGAAGAAGAAGGGTCCTTGAAGAAATGACTGGTTTGGGGTCTGGCTAAATAAATATACAAGAAGAGTCTGAGACATCTTTTTATACCTAAAAACAACAAAAGATGGGCTATAAAAGACAGAGAGTTGCAGAAAGAGAAAAGTTCCCTCATGATTCCAAAAGCTGACAGCTAAGCTATAAATAAAGAATAGATAGAATTCTCTATGCAGAGAAAATATCCTTCAAAATGAAAGGGTAATAAAGACATTCCAGATAGACAAAGCTGAAAAGACTTATCACTGGGAGACCTGAAAATATTAAAAGGCATTTTTTTAGACTAGAGGGAAGCAATGCCACAGAGAAGCCTGAGCTCTATCTTCAAAAAGAAAGAAGAACTAGTTTGGAAATTTTTTAAAAAGAGAACTATTATGAGAGTGTGTGTACATTCATATGTTTGCATATATTTCTTTAAAAGACAACTGACTGCCTAACACAATAACAATATATTGTTGGGTTTATAACATAATATAGGAATTAAATAAATGACTAGAGCTCAAAGGGAGGGAAGGAAATAATGGACTGGACTTACACTGTTAAAAGTTTCTTGCATTTTTCATAAAGTAATATTATCCTAAAGTAGAATATGGCTAATTAATTATGCATAATACCTATAGAAACCACAGAAAACACAATACATAGAATAAAAGTCAAATATTTATAGAGGAGAAAAAGATAAAATACTAAAAAATAGCCAACTAAGCCAAAGGAAAATAGGAAAAGAAAATGACAATGACAACAATAAGAAAATAGAAAACAAAAAGCAAGATGGTATATATAGTCCAATCATATCAGTACTTATAGTAAATGTATGTAAATGGGCTAAACATTCCATGTAAAAGACACAGGTTATCAATTTAGATTAATTTTTAATGGGGGGACAACTGCTGCTTGTTTATAAGAAACATACTTTACTATAAAGACAAAATAGGCTAACAGTAAAGCAGATGGAAAATAATATACCAGATAAGCACAAAGCATAAGAAAGCTGCTGTGACTATATTAATGTTAAACAAAGCAGACATCAAAACAAAGACAATTATCCAAAGATAAAGAGGATATTTTATAATAATAAAGAGTGTCAGTTGGTCAAGAAGACATAACAATACTAAATGTGTATGCACCTAGTAACAAAACATCTAAATATAGGAGAAAAGTAATAATGGATGCACTAGACTGAAATATATCAAATATAAAAAATTTATAAATTGAAAATTTTACAAATGAACAAATATATAGTAATTTTTAAAAATAAATCAAACAAAACCTGAGTGGGTATCTTAGGAAATTATCTCTGCATCCTTTCATTATTTTGAAAACACATAAACAGATTTGAACATCTTTCCTGGATTTCCTATATGAAATGCACATCTGGGTACAAATGGATGAGAAGCAAAAAGTCTTCTTTTGGGAGCTAATAAATGCAGGAGAAATTACAGAACTCTAGCATATAGTCATACAATAGAGTACTATACAAAAGTTAAAATAAATGCACTAAAGTGATAAAGTGACTATATGAACAAATATCATGACAATATATTTATTAAAAGAAGCAAGACACAGAGGACTACATTCTGTGTGATACCATGATCCCATAGCTCAATAAAAGCCATAAAACTAACAATGTATTATTTAAGGATGAATATATATATGATTAAATATTCTGTTTCAAGCAACAAACTTATGCACAAAGTTCAAAATAGTGGTTATCTGTGGAGAAGAAACAGGGATTTGTGACAAAGTAGAAGAGAATGCAAAAGTATTACTAACCAGAGTGACATAAGCAAGATGGTGGAAAAGAAGCCGTCTTCATCATCCCCCTACAGAAGCATTGATATTGACAACTACCTACAAATGAGAATGTCTCTGTGGGAGTCCAGGAGTCCAACAGAGAAAATTTAGCACACAGTAGAAGCTTGAAATCTGAGAAAAAATGAATTGGAGTAAGAATACTTTACTTTGACCCTCCCCCCAAAGTGGCACAGATCAGTGTCAACAAAGATACCCTAATTCACAAAGTTCTCTCACAATGGAAAAAGTAAGTATAGTGAGTGAGTACCTGGGTTCTCCAGCTGTACAAAATGCTGTCCAAGAAAGCAACTGCTTTCTTTCCCTACCCAGAATAATGGCAAGATCAGCAAGATTAAGCGGTTGAGGAGCATGGGAGAATGAATAAGATAGTCATGGATACTACTAACCACCCTGCAAATCCTTCAGAAAGTCTAAACACAAGCCACATAGAATGCCTCACCTGTGGAACTTGCTAAACAGGGCCATGGGTACCCTAAATGCTCGCCACACCTCACCTTCCCCCATAACAGCTCCCTAAACATGACCTGTGAAAAGTAAGTGCAAGTGTCTTATGTAGACAGTTGCTTCAACTCTGCAGGATTGAGAAAAGACATACACTCTTAAGAACACCTTAAACACTCAGGTTCATGCACTCAGGGCTCTCCCCCGGAGGTGACTACAACCCACCACCACCCTGAGATTAGAGACTCAGGTGTGCAGGAGGATAGTCTGCCATTCTCAGGGCTCTCTTGAGAGGAGGCAGCAGAGAACAGCTGCCCCTCACCACCTGGCACCTGGTCCACACCATCACCTGCAGTAAACAGACTGGGCCTACGCAGGAGGAGGCAGGTAGTGGAAATCTGGAATAAAGCTCCAACGCCGGTGATGAGATGCCAACAGGTGCCATCTTCTCAGTCCTGGGACCAGGCATAGACCTGCATTGCCCTGCCCAGCCTCCATCTTGGGATGCAGAGGCTATCTTCTCATCAGATAGGAGAGACAGACACCCTTCCCCAGTCTGGAACAGGCACAGACAGATCAGAACTGAGTGGGAGACTTGACAGCAGCAGTAGTGAGTAGAGTGAGTCCAGATTGGATCCATTCTCCTGCCACAGTAGTCTGTGGGGCATCTGACCCATGCTGAGAGCAACCCTATTAGCCTGCACTGGGAGTGGAGATGAAGGGCTGGAGACCAGAGATGCTCCCTAAGGCGGAGGCCTGAAAGGAACCTGGAGCCACAGAAAGGGCCACAGAGATAGTTGGTTTGTTTTATTTTCTTTTTGTTTGTTTTTTGCTTTAGTTTTAGTTTTTTTCTTCGCTTTCTTTCCGTTTTTGTTTATGTTTTTGTACTTGCTTTGTTTCCATTATTTTAATGGGTTTTTTTTTCCAATATAATTTCTGTTTATGTTTGGGAGAGTACACCAACAGGGGGGCTTTTGTTTGTCTGTTTATATAATTGTTTGTGTATTTTTAACTTTTTTTTTTCTGTCTCTGTTTGTGTCTCTGTTTATTTGTTAGTTGGTAAGTCTATCTGTTTTCCCTCTTCTTCTTCTCTTACTCTACCTCCCTTTCATCTTCCTCTTTCTTTTTCCATTCTTTTTCCCTTTTCTTGACTCAGTTTGCTTTCAGGGGGCAAACAAACACCACCAGTGCATGGACAGATTGTAAGGCAGTGTGAAGCGGGTTCCAAGGGGGGGACCCACACACCTGTCAGCAAATACTGGGATCTACAGATAACTTCTAAATCACAGCTCCCCCCTTAATTAAATCTCAAAACTGCAAAAAGCACAGGCTCCCACCCCCAATCCAGCTTCAGAATTGAACAAAACCAGAGAATCTACATGAGGAAGAATAGGAGATTGAGCTAACAGAAATAAAAGCTATCACACCAATCACTGAACAACAGAATTAAAGAAGAGATTTTTTTTAAGGAGCGGGGAGTAAAACCAACACAAATGAAGAAAAACCAATGGAAGGATATAAATCTCACACAGACTCCTGGGAAGTCAGCCACTGAGAATACAGACTTCGGAACTCAAACAATGAAGAGCCCTCAGAATGACTGGTCTCAAACCACAAACTCACATATCAAGCTATTAATAGAGAGAATAAATAGAAATGAGGAGAGACAAGAGGAAACAATGAAGGAGTTGATAACCAAGATAACAGCAATAAAGAAAACAGTGAATGAAATAAACAACAAAGTGATAAGCATGAAAAGCAGAATTAACCAAGCAGAAGAATCTCAGAGCATGAGGATTAAAATATAGAATAAACCCAAATTATTAAAAACATAGAAAAGAAGCTTTAAAAGACAGAACAAAACCTCCAAGAGATGAGCGATTACTTTAAGAGGTCAAACCTAAGATTAATTGGAATCCCTGAGGCAGATAGAGGACAGTCACCACCCTGGAACAAACATTCCATGAAATTATCACAGAAAATTTCCCTCATCTCATCAGTGATGCATCCATTCAAAACACAAGAGATTCAGAGAACCCTGCAAGACAACAAATGAGAAAACCAACACCTAGACACATAGTAATTAGTCTATACAAAGTAGGTATAAAAGAAAACATCCTAAAGACAGTAAGAGAGAAAGGTCAGACTACCCATCATTGAAGACAAATTAGAATAGCAACAGACTTACCTACAGAAACACCTTAGGCTAGGAGAGCTTTCAGTTCAATCTTCAAAGTTCTCAAAGACAAAAAATTTCAAAAAAAAATTACCTACCCAGCTAAGTTGCATCAGTGATGGAGAATTAAAATCCTTCCTAGACATTCAATCCTTATGCTGCCTGCAGACATCTCTACAAGATACACTTAAGAAAGCATTAAACACAGAAGGGGGAAAAAAGAACATCAATGCCCTTCCCAAGAATGCAAGAAAAAGATTGAAAACACACATGAATCAACCCAAAAATCAAAGAATGACAACAAGCAAACAAACAGCAGCAGCAACAACAACAAACTCTATGAGAACCTTATGAGAGGGGTAAACACTCACATCTCTATAATTAGCTTGAATGTGAATGAACTAAATTCACCACTGAAAAGACACAGAATGGCAAAATGGATAAAAATATTATGAGGCAACAATATATTGTCTCCAAGAGACTCATTTCACCAGAAAGGACACTCACAGACTCAAAGTGAGGATGGGAAACAAAATTTCAGGTGAATGGAACACAAAAGAAAGCAGGAGTCATGATCTTAATATCAGACAAATACCCTTTAAGCTATCAAAAATTTAAAAAGATACAGAAGGTCGCTACATAATGATAAAAGGTTCAATCCACAAGAAATATCCATTCTAAACATATATGCACCCAACATAGAAGCACCAACCTTCATAAAGCAACTTCTAGGTAAGCTAAACAAAGATATTGACTCTAACATTATCAAAGCTGGGAACTTAAATACCCCATTAACAACCCTAGACAGACTATCAAGACAAAAAGTCAGCAAGGAGATCCAGAACCTCAGCATGATGCTTGATCAAATGAACTTAAATGATACCTACAGAACACTCCACACAACAACCAAAGAATATACATTCTACTTATCACCACATGGAACGTATTCTAAGATCAACCACATTCTTGGCCATAAATCAAGCATAAACAAATTCCATAAGATTGAAATTCTGCCACGCACCTTCTCATACCACAGTGGAATAAAAATAAATATCAACACCAACAAAGCTCCCCCCAAACCCACAAAGAAATGGACACGAAACACCAAGATGCTAGACAACTTCTGGGTCAACATGGAAATCAAAACAGAGATTAAAAGATAGCTGAAAACAAATGAAAACAAAGAAACATCTTACCAAAATTTCTGGGGTACCATGAAAGCAGTACTAAGTGAGGAATTCATTTCTCTACGAACACACATGAAGAAAATGGAAGGATCACAAGTTAACAGTCTAGCAGATCACCTAGGGAAGCTATAAAAGCAAGACCAACAAAACCCTAACTTTAGCAGAAGAAACCAGACCATGAAAATAAAAGCCCAAATTCAGGACATTGAAGACAAAAATATAATACAAAAAAAAAAAGAAACCAAAAGCTGGTTTTTCGAAAGGATAAACAAGATTGATGAACTCCTTGCTAGACTGACCATGAAAAAGAGAGGAAAAAGTCCAAATAAACACAATCAAAAATGCAAAACATGAAGTCACAATTGACCCTGAAGAAATACAAAAGATTATCAGAGACTACTATGTATACTTGTATGGAAACAAACTCAAAAACCTAAATGAAATGGAGGACTTTCTTACATCATACAACCTCTCCAGGTTGAAACAAGAAGAAATTGGGACCCTAAATAGACTAATAACAACCCATGAAATCAACTACGTCATAGGAAAACTACCTATTTTAAAAGCCCTGGAACAGATGGCTTTCCAGCAGAAGTCAACAAAACATACAAGGATGAGCTGATATCAATGCTATTGAAAGTATTCCAGGCCATAAGAGATAATAAGACAAGTGGGACCTCATCAAACTGAAAAGCTTCTGCAAAAGCCAAAGAAACCATTAAGAGAGCAGGAAGACAGCACACATACTAAGAAAAAATATTTGCCAACTGTATATCTGACAAAGGCCTAACATCTAGGCTCTACAAGGGTCAAATGTGCCAAAAAGAAAAACAAAACAAAACAAACAGCCTCATTACAAAGTGGGCAAAAGATATGAATAGACACTTCTCAAAAGAAGACATATGAGCAGCCAACAGATACATGAAAAAATGCTCAGCCTCACTAGTCATCAAAAAAATGCAAATTAAAACCACATTGAGAAACTACCTAACTCAAGTCAGGATGGCCATCATCAACAACTCAAAAAACAACAGGTGCTAGAGAGCATGTGGTAAAAAGGGAGCAATTCTACATTGTTGGTGGGAATGTAAACCAGTACAGCCTCTGTTAAAAACAGTGTGTCGATTCCTAAATGATCTAAAAATCAACCTACTGTATGAATCCACAATTCCCCTTCTGGGAATATATCCAAAGGAAATCAAATCACTCTATGAAAAAGATACTGAGAGAGGCACCCCAAAACCATATTGAAGGCAGGGCAGGAAAATGCTCTGACTTGCTCACCACGGACCAACAGATCCAATATCTGTGATTGGCAGATCAATTACTCAGGGATTGATCGTGGCCCAGAGGGAATATCCTAAGAGCACAAACTTCAGAGGGGCCTGAGGAGTGCTGAGTTGCAGGTGACCCACCTTAATCCAGCCACAGGACAAAGAGCGTGGCAAGAAATGAATGAGGAAGAACTCCAAAAAGATCAGTGAACAAATCCAGACCCCGAATCAGGGAAGAATAGAGGACTGAGCAAACATCAGAAGGGAAAGCCTCTCCCACTAACACTGAATAACAGAACTAAAGAGAAAAACAAGAGTTCTGTCACAAATGAGGAAAAACCAAAGGAAGACCTCAGGCAATTTCAAGTGGACCAAAGACAAAACTCCTGAAAATTCAGACCTTGGTGCCCAAAACAATGGAAGTCACCTATGATAGTTGCCAGAATTTGAGAGGGATTAGAGAATGATGGAGAGTGAATAAGATTCAAGAAACACAAGACACAACACTGAAAGAAATTGTAACAGAGATTTTGGCTATAAAAAATTTCATCCAGGAAATAAATAACAAGATGACAAGTATGAAAAGCAGAATTAATCTAGCTGAAGAAAGAATTTCAGAACTTGAAGACCACAACATGGAATTAACTCAATCTGTAAAAAACATAGAAAGAAGACTGAGAAAGAAAGAACAAAGCCCACAAGAGATTTGCAATTATATCAAGAGGCCAAACCTATATGCCTGATTGGTATCTCAGAAGAAGAAAGGGAAAATGAGAACAACTTGGAGCAAGTATTCCAGGAGGTAATCCAAGAAAACTTTCCCCATCTCATCAGAGATGTGTCCAGTCAAGCACAACAGATACAGAGAACTCCCACAAGACATCATATGAGAAGACCAACCCCTAGACATATAATAATTTGCCTACACAAAGTAGGCACAAAAGAAAAAATCTTAAAGGGAGCAAGACAGAAAGGTCAGACTGTTGGGAGCCAGCCATGGAAGCCCGCCTGATTGCTGAGGACCCCCGGCCAGGCAGCTGAGGCCCTTCTATCTTCCATCTTTGCTGTTGGTACGGCTGAAGAAATTTTGTGCAGTCGTGGAAGAAGAAAATGGCATGTTTATGTGAAGGACTCACAGCTAACCTGGAAATGTCATGGTTCATTTTTCCATTTTCCCACTATGCCACTTGGCCTTTTCTAACATATGCAAGGGTTAAACTCTGAAGCACATCAAGAATGCTTTCTTTCACTTGGTTATAAGTTACTAGATATTGCTTGAGTAAAAAATGATATAAGTATATTCACTCCATATTTGATTTAAAATTATGCAGTTTAGTGTTTAGACGTAATGTTTTTTAGAAGCACAAGTTTATAGTAAGTTCATTATAAATTCATTATACGTTCTAACACTTATCTAGGAGTTATGTAGGTGATTTATAACACTGTTTTCACTGACTTAGGATAAAGATTAATCGTTAAGGTTTTTACTTAATTCAATAGTTAAAACTCTAAGTTAACATTTATAGAGTGGGTTTTCACTAAACTCATAATATACTAATCAGACACTTTTATGATAAATTAGCTAAAGACAGAAAGCAACCTTGGGGGCCTGGGAAACATTACTAAAAGCTTCTTTTGAGTTCTCTTTAGAAATAAACACTGCAGGATAAGAGAAAAGTAACGAAAACACCTGGACAAGAAAGGCGATTACAAAGCTCTGAAGGTTATAGAAGCCCCAGAAGGAGAACTACTGCTACATGAAGAACTTTGCACTTGGAAACTTTCTGGAGACAGTTCAAGGGATTTTGGACTAAAACTATCATCTTTGGCTTTATGAATAAGACTCATTGTCTGAATGTTTATAGGGATCTTGGTTTGTTTCTTGCTAAGACCACTAGATGGTGGTAACTTTTAGAGGATATGTACGTGAAGGAATTTTCTTTGTCTTGCCCCTTTACAAATGGTATAAAAGCTTTCCCTTAGCTAACATTAAATGTCATCTGTTCAAGAAGCAGGTGTCCAAGTATAATATTTTCGTCTTTCGCCTATCCGTCTCTCCTTCAGGAAACCTCACGACCCTTGTGGGGCTGGACCCCCACAGGCAGATTACCTACTGGGAAAAACCAATGAGAATAACAGCAGGCCTATCAACAGAAACACTATAAGCAACAAGGGACAGGAGCCCTATATTCAAAGTCCTCAAAGATAAACAATTTAAACCCAGAATTTCCTATCCAGCCAAGCTCAGCATCAGTGATGGAGAACTAAAATCCTTGCCAGACATCGATTCCCTAATAGATTATGCAGCTTCCAGAACACCTCTGCAGGAGACACTTAAAAAGGTATTAAGCACAGAAGAAAGACAAAAAAGAAAGACCACACACTTCCCAAGAGAACAGTAGAGCACAGAATCAACAGAAAATACAGCACAACAAGAAACTTAAAAACATACACATACATTAACCCCAAAGCCAAAAGAAAATAAGCAAACAAAGAAAAAACTTTATAAGAACCTCATAACAGGGATAAACAATTACATTTCAATAATCAGCCTGAATGTGAATGGACTAAATGTACCACTGAAAAGACACAGAATGGCAGACTGAATAAGAAACCATGATCCAATTATTTGCTGCATCCAGAAGACTCATCTAACTTCAAGGGACGCACACAGACTCAAAGTTAAAGGAAAGAAAACAAGTTTCCAGGCAAATGAATCATAAAAGAAGGCAGGAGCTGCAATCTTAATATCAGACAAAACAACCTATAAACTATCAAAAATTTTAAAAGATGCAAAAGGACACTACATAATTATAAAAGGTTCAATCCATCAACAAGAAGTATCCATCCTAAATATATATGCACCCAACACAGAAGCACCAGCATTTATAAAGCAACAAATAAATAAACTAAAAAAAGATATTGACTCTAACGCTATTATAGCAGGGGCCTTGAATACCCTACTGAGAGCCCTGGATAGATCATCAAGGCAAAAAATCAACAAGGAGATTCAGAACCTAAACTTGACACTCGACCAAATGGACTTAATAGATATCTACAGATTACTCCAGCCAACAGTCACAGAATATATATTCCACTCATCAACACATTGAACATACTCCAAGATCGATCACATCCTTGGCCATAAATAAAGCATAAACAAATTCCATAAGGTTGAAATCTTGGCATGTACATATTAAGACCACAGTGGAATAAAAATAAATATCAACACCAACAACATTTCCCCAAAGTCCATAAAGAAATGGACACTAAACAGCATGATGCTGAACAACTACTGGGTCAACACTGAAATTAAAGCAGAAATGGAAAGATTCCTGGAAACAAATGAAAATGAAGAAACATCTTACCAACAGTTGTGGGATGCCATGAAATCAGTTCTAAGAGGGGAATTTATATCTCTGCCAAAACACATCAAGAAAACAGAAAGATCACAAGTAGAGAGCCTAACAAATCACCTAAGGGAACTGGAAAGAGAAGATCACCAAAACCTCAACTGTAGCAGAAGAATTCAAATCACAAAAATAAGAGCCCAAATACAGGACATAGAAGACAAAAATAGAGCTGGGCTCAGTGGCTAAGCCTGTAATCCCACGCTTTGGAGGCTGAGGTGAGTGGACTGCCTGAGCCTGTGGGTTCGAGACCCACCTGGGCAACTTGGCGAGACCTCATCTCTACAATAAACCAAAAAGTCAGCCAGGCATGGTAGCATGTGCCTATAATGCTGGCTACTCGGAAGGCTGAGGTGGAAGGATCGCCAGAGCCCAGTAGGTCAAGGCCCAGCCCGTTCCTGGCCACTGCACTCCAGTCTGGGTGACTGAGTGAGACTCCAACTCAAAAAAAAAGAAGAAGAAGACAAAAATATCATATAAAACATCAACAGAACAAAAAGCTGGTTCTTTGAAAGAATTAAGAAGATTGATGTGCCAGAATGATCAAAAAAAGGAGATAAAAAGTCCAAATGAACACAATCAGAAATACAAAAGATCAAATCACAACTCATCCCGAAGAAATACAAAAGATTATCACAGATTACTAAGTACACCTATATGGAAACAAACTTGATAACCTAAATGAAATGGAGGACTTTCAGACATCACACCGCCTCACTACATTGAAAAAAGAAGACACTGAGACACTAAATAGACCAATAACAACCCAGGAAATTGACTCTGTCATAGAAAACTACCTACAAAAAAAAAAGAGCCCTGGACCAGATGGCTTTCTAGCAGAACTCTACAAAATGTAAGAGGAGCTGATATGAATACTATTGAAAGTATTCCAGGCAATTGAGAAAGATGGAATTCTCCCCAAATCATTTTACGAAGCTAACATCACACTGATATCCAAAGCAGGTAAAGACCCAACAAAAAAAGAGAACTACAGGCCAATATCCCTTATGAACATAGATGCAAAAATCCTCAACAAGATTCTAGCCAATCAGATCCAAAAACACATCTCTAAAACCATCCACTGTGACCAAGTAGGCTGCATCCCCAGGATGCAAGGCTGGTTCAACATTCACAAGACCATAAATGTAATTAAATACATCAACAGATGTAAAAACAAAAACCACATGATTATCTCATTAGATGCAGAAAAAGTTTTTGATAAAATCTAGCATCCCTTCTTGATAAAAACCCTCAAACACCTAGGTACAGAAGGAACATACCTCAAAATAGTAAGTGCCATCTATGATAAACCCACGACTAACATATTGCTAAATGGACAGAGAGTGGAAACACTGAAAACTGGAACAAGACAAGGCTGCCCACTCTCACCCCTCTTGTTCAATATTGTGTTGAAAGTACTAGCTCGGGCAATTAGAAAAGAGAAGGAAATCAGGGGTATCCAAACAGGAAAAGAGGAAGCCAAGTTACCCCTCTTTGCTGATGATATGATCCTATACTTTGAAAATTCAAGAAAATCTGTCAAAAACCTGCTTGCACTGATAAAGGACTTTGGCAAAGTCTCAGGGTACAAAATAAATGTGCAAAAGACAGTTGCATTCTTATACACCAACAACAAGCAGGCAGAGATTCAAATAAAAAGCAAAATCCCTTTTACAATAGCCATCAAGAAAATGAAATACCTTGGCATTTTCCTAATCAGAGAAGTGAAAGACCTTTACAATGAGCACTACAAAACACTGCTCAAAGAAATCCAAGACGACACAAATGGAAAAATATTCCATGCTCATGGATAGGAAGAATCAATATTGTTAAGATGCCCATCCTACCAAAGGCAATCTACAGATTCAACACAATACCCATTAAGTTACCAACATCATTCTTCTCAGACCTGGAAATGACAATACAGAAATCTATATGGAAACATAAACAACCACAAATAGCCAAAACAAATCTTAGCAAAAGAAACAATGCAGGAGGCATCACACTTCCAGACTTCAAACTTTACTCTAAGGCTACAGTAATCAAAACAGTCTGATATTGGTACAAGAACAGGCACACAGACCAGTGGAACAGGATAGGGATTCTGGAAGCAAAGCCTCAATTTCTCAACCAACTCATCTTTGACAAAGCCTCCAACAACAACCACTGAGGAAAGGAGAACCTACTCAGTAAATTGTGCTAGGAAAACTGGCTGACCACATGCAGAAGATTGAAACAGGACCTCTACCTATCACCATACACAAAAATTAACTCTAAATGGATCAAAGACCTAAATGTAAAACCTCAAACTATAGGAATCTTAGAAAATGCAGGAGACACCCTCATGGAAATTGGAACTGGCAACCAATTCCTATTCAGAACCCTAAAGGCCAATATTTTAAGAAATAAGATAGACAAGTGGGGCCTCATCAAACTAACAAGCTTCTGCAAAGCAAAAGAAACCATCAAGAGAGCAGGGAGACAGCCTATAGAATGGGGAAAAATATTTGCCAACTGTATATCTGACAAAGGTCTAACATCTAGGATCTACAAGGAACTCAAACACACCAAAAGGAAAAAAAACAAACAGTCCCTTTAAAAAGTAGGTAAAAGACATGAATAGATACTTCTAAAAAAAAGATATATGGGCAGCCAACAGACACATGAAAAAGTGCTCAGCCTCACTCATCATCAGAGAAATACAAGTCAAAACCACACTGAGATACAACCTAACCCCAGTAAGAATGGTCATCATTAATAAAACAAACAACAGATGCTGGCAAGGATGTGGAGAAAAAGGAATGCTTCTACACTGCTGGTGGCAATGCAAATTAGTACAACCTCTTTGGAAGGCAGTGTGGCGATTTCTGAAAGAACTAGAAATTGACCTTCCATATGAACCAGCAATTCCCTTACTGGGAATATACCTGGAGGAACTCAAATCATTCTACAAAAAAAGATACCTGCACATGTATGTTTGTTGCAGAAACATGGAACCAACCATGTTGAAGCTGTACTGGATAAAAAAATGTGGTACATATACACGATGGAACATTTTGCAACCATAAAGAAGGACAAATATATGGACTTCCCAGCAGCTTGGATGGATTTGGAGTCGATCATACTCCATGATCTATCACAGAAACAAAGAACAGAGTACTATATGTCTCACTCATAAGCAGACCTTGAGCAATTACAATACTATAAGAAAGCGATTGGTGGGGGGCTGGGATTGGCAGTTGAGAGTAACTGCTAGGGGAGGGAGAGCATACCTTATCAACAAGGGTACCTGCATAATCAATGTTTGTACACATAACACTGAATTGTACCCCACATCTTTATAATAAAAAATAACAATAAAAATAAATAAAAATTTTAAAAAAAGAAAAGGTACCTGCACATGCATGTTTATTGCAGCATTATATACAGCAGCAAAAACATGCAACCAATGATGCTGCCCATCCAAAGAGGATTGGATTTTTAAAATATGGTACATATACACGATGGACAAAATTACGAACTTTGCAGCAACTCAGAAGGTCTTAGAGGCTATAATATTGAATGATCTACCACAGAAACAAAGAACCGAGCATCACATGTCCTCAGTCATAACTGGACCTCAAACAACTGTCATAATACTATAAGAAAGAAATTGGCAGTAGTGGGAAACTGCCAGCTGAGGGCGGGGGTGGGAGTGGCAGTAATGGGAAACTGCCGGGAGGAAGGACACACCTCATCAAGAAGGGGTACCTGAATAATGAATATTTGTATACCTAACCCTGAATTGTACACCACATATTTAAAATTAAAAACTTATTAAAAAAAAAAAAGAATATCCTCCACAAACCAAAGGGAACACCAAATTAGCTGGGCATGGTGGTGTGTGCCTGTAGTCACAGCTACTTGGGAAGTTCAGGTGAAAGAATAATTTAAGTCCAAAAGTTCAAGCCTGCAATGAGCTATGATCACAACACTGCACTCCAGCCTGAGTAACATAACACAACCCTGACTCTCAAAAAAAAATTTAAGTTTAAATTTAAAGATGCTAATTAGTAACATGAAAACACATCAAAGTATAAAGTTCATTACCAAACAAATGTACATAGTCAAATATAGAACATGTGGAGTGGGAGCAACCATTAAAAAAAAAAATAAGTGAACCTCAGAATCTCTAGCTGAATTGATTAGTGAATTCTCTCCTGAGGCTAGTTAGTAAAGACTATAGGAGGTAACTGCTTTTTTAAATGCAAAGGCAGTAATACAACATGTGAAAGAACAATAAATTGAGAAAATATGACATCACCAAAGAAACATAATAATAAGAACCCAAAGAAATTAAGATATACAAATGACTGAAAAAGAGTTCAAAATAATTTTTTAAGAAGCTTAGCAAGCTACAGCAAGAAAATACAGAAAGGCAATACAATAAAAATCACAATACACTTCACTTATATTCCACAATTTTAAAATAAAACAAAATTTAAAAAAAATTTTTAAATCACAATACAAGAACAAAATAAGAAATTCAATAAAAAGATAAAAGTCATGAAAAAAACCAGATTCTGAAGGTGAAAAATGCAATAAATGAATTGAAAAATGCAATTGAACACATTTACAGAAGACCTGACAAAGCATAAAAAAACAATGCCTGAAGTTGAAGACAGGTCATTTGAAAATATCCAATCAAAAGAGAAAAAAATGAAAAAGGACCAAAGGATTAATGGGGAAACATAAAGAAAGCTAGCTTTAGCATTATGAGACTCTGAAAAGAAGACAAGAAACATAAATTTTGGTTTATTTTATTCGAATGGCTAAAAACTACTCAAAACTGAGGAGTAATATGGACCTCCAGATTAATGAAGTTCAAAGTCTCTAAACAACTTCAACCCAAAGAATACTTCACCAAGATATATTATAATCAAACTGTAAAAAAAACAAAAGCAAAGAGATAATTTTGAAAGCCATAAGAGAGACTCATCACATACAAGAAATCCACAAGGGTATCAGCAGATTTTTCAGCAGAAACCTTGCAGGCCAGGAGAGAATTAGACAATATATTGAAAGTGCCAGAAGAAAAACAAAAAATTTTCAACCAAGAACAGTCTACCCATCAAAGCTGTCCTTCAGAAAAGGTTAGGCCAGGTGCAGTAGCTTATGCTTGGAATCCCAGCACTTTAGGAAGCCAAGGTGACAGGATTCCTTGAGCCTAGGAGTTCAAGACCAGCCTACGCAACATAGTGAGACCTTGTCTCTATAAAAAGAAATCAAAAAATTAGCTGGGTGTGATGGCATGTGCCTGTAGTTCCAGCTATTTGGAAGGTACAGGTAGAAGGATCACCTAAACCCACATGAACCATGATCATACTACTGCAACTCAGCCTGGGTGACAGAGTGAGATCCCCCAACTCAAATAAAGAAAGGGAAGAAGGGAGGAAGGGAGGGAGGAAGGGAGGAAGAAAAGGCCTTCCCAGAAAAAACAAAAGTTGAAGGAGTTCATTACAACTAGACCTGCCTTATGATAAATACTAAAGGGAGTTGTCCAAACTAAAATGAAAAGATGCCAGCTGGGCATGGTGGCTCACACCTGCAATCCCAGCACTTTGGGAGGCCAAGGCAGGAGAATAACTTGAGTCAAAAGTTCAAGACTAGCCTGGGCAACATTGAGAGACCCCAGCTCAACAAAATATATCTATATATTTTTAATTAGCTGGGCATGGTGGTATGTGCCTGTAGTTTCAGCTACTTAGGAAGTTGAGGTGAAAGAATAACTTAAGTCCAAAAGTTCAAGGCTGCAATAAGCTATGATCACAACACTGCACTCCAGCCTGAGTGGCATAACACAACGCTGACTCTCAAAACTTTTTTTTAATTTAAATTTAAAGATGCTAACTAGTAACATGAAAACACATCAAAGTATAAAGTTCACTGGTAAACAAATGTACATAGTGAATTTTAGAATACTCTTATATTGTAATAGTGGTATAAAAACCACTTATAATTCTAATATAAGAGTTAAAAAACAAAAATATTAAAAATAACTATAGCTACAATAATTTGTCAATGGATACACACTATAAAAAGATGAAATTATGACATCAAAAACATAAAATAGGAGGGAATAAAACTGACTAGTCTTATATGCAAAGTTAGTTGTTAGCTTAAAACAGACTGTTATAACTATATAATATTTTATATAAGTTTCATGGTAAACACAAAGCAAAACCCTATAGTAGATACCAAAGAGACAGGAATTAGAGTATAATACTACAGAAAATCATCTAATCACAAAAGAAGATAGCCAAAAAAAAGAACAAAAGATTTATAAAACACTCCGAAAATAATTAACAAAATGTCAAGAAAGAAGATAGTAAGTCCCTATATATCAGTAACTACACTAAATGTAAGTGTAATATATTCTTTAATCAAAAGGCATATAGTAGTTGAATGGATTTTTTTAAAGACTCAACTTTATCCTATAGATACTCATTAAAGCTTTAAGAACACATATATACTAAAAGTGAATGAATGAGAAAAGATATTCTATGCAAATATAGCCAAAAGAGAACAGATGTAGTTATTCTTATATTAGGCAAAATAGACATCAAGTCAAATATTGCAGCAAGAGACAAAAGTCATTATATAATGATAAAGGGGTCAATTCATCAAGAAGATATAAAAATTGTGTGTGTGTGTGTGTGTGTGTGTCTGTGTGTCTGTGTGTGTATGTGTATACATACATACATATAATCATTTTCAAACATCAGAGTAAAGTTTAGAAGATCTGAAGGGAAGAAATAGAAATAGTAAAGAACTTCAACTCACACTTGCAACATGGAGAGATCATGCAGACAAAAAACAAATAATGAAACATTAAACTTGAACTATAAGTTAGAGGAAATAGACCTAACAGACATACACAGAACATTCCATACAACAGTAGCAGAATGCTCATATTTCTTGTGTACACAGAATTCTCTCTAGAATAGATCCTATGTTAGGTCACAAAAAAACTTTACATATAATCAAAATAAATCCGCATATAATTAAAACCCTGCAGGCTAGAACCTCTGCCAGACGAACCAGCAGGGCTCTGGACAGTGAGGAAGACAGCAAGGGCCTGGAGCCCAGTCATGACCCATGGCCTATAGGGGGCCCCTGGAAATGTCAGCCAAAATGCAAGTACCATTTTTACGTCAGGTTGTTCCCATCAGTAAAAAGGTAGTTTAGGAGCCCTTCTTTGATGATCTGTCAGGGGAATATAATCCTAAGGTGCTTGACAAAACATATCAATTCTTTTGGGATAGTCAAGCCAATGAGAAAAAGCTTATGAAAACATGGTTGAAGAAGCCCCGCTCAGGGGAGGAGCACAGAAAACGGCAGCAGCTATGTCGGCAAATGGAGCAGCAAGAAACAGCACAGCAGGAATACTCAGGTCCAGTAGGGCCATCGGCCACACATCCTGAAGAAATCTGAGCAGCTGAGAAGTTCAGGAACTGAAATCCAGCAAGAAGCTGTAAAGCTTCTTGAGTCTAAAAGGTTCTGGAAAGCAGGCAAGGACAGGAAACATTTCTCTTTAAGCAAAGAGTAATAAGGAACTGTCCCCTGCTCTGTTGATGCCCTTGAACGAGGTTTGCTCAGAAAAGACAAGAGAGCTCTTGGACTGCCCATAGGAACAGACAAGATCAGCTTAGCCTTCTGCTGTGCTATACTGCCTCTGCTTGGATCTGATTCACTAAGTCCTTGTGTCCTTCTCCCAGTCTTGCCTTAAACCAGTAGTTCAGGTTCAGAAGAAAAGGGGCCAGTGAGAGTGACCCTGAGGACAGTGAATCTGTTCATGGCTCCCGGGGCTGGGACTTTATTAGGAGCCACTACACAAACATTTTTTTTTATTTTATTAATCTATATTTTTTATTATGGTTTTGTGGGGTACAGTTAAGGGTTAGGTGTACAATTACATTTCATTCAGGCACCCTGTTGATAAAAGGGGTTTTCCCATCCCTAGACAGATATTTGCTACTGTTAATCCCATCCCCCTCCCCCCCTATAGTTTCCCAGTACTGTCAGTCATTTTCTTATAGTATTACATTGGATGTTCAAGGTCCATTATATGAGTGAGAACATGTGATATTCTGATCTTTGTTTCTGTGAGAGGTCACTCAGTATTACAGACTCTAGTTCCATCCAGGTTGCTGCGAAATTTATGATTTTGTTCTTTTTTATGGCTGCGTAGTATTCCATCGTGTATATGTACCACATTTTTTTAATCCAGTCCTCTTTTGATGGGCAGCATGGTTGTTTCCAGGTTCTTGCTATTGTGATCAATGCCACGATAAACATACGTGTGAAGGTATCTTTTTAATACAGTGATTTGTGTTCTTCAGGGTATATTCCCAGTAGGGGGATTGCAGGGTCATATGGAAGGTCAATTTTTAGAGCTTTTAGGAATCGCCACACTGCTTTCCACAGAGGTTGCACTAGTTTACACTCCCACCAACAGTGTAGAAGTGTTCCCTTTTCACCACACCCTCTCCAGCAGCTGTTATTTTTTGAGTTGTTGATAATTGCCATTCTGACTGGAGTTAGGTGGTATCTCAGTGTGGTTTTGATTTGCATCTCCCTGATGATTAGTGAGGTTGAGCATTTCTTCATGTGTTTGTTGGCTGCTCGAATGTCTTCTTTTCTGAAGTGTCTGTTCATGTCTTTTGCCCATTTTATAATGGGGTTGTTTGTTTTCTTCTTTTCAGTACGCTTCAGTTCCTTGTAGATCCAGGATGTTAAGCCTTTGTCAGACCTAGAGTTGGCAAATACTTTTTCCCAGTCTGTAGGCTGTCTCCCTGCTCTCTTGATGGTTTCTTTGGCTTTGCAGAAGCTTGTCAGTTTAATAAGGTCCCATTTGTCTATCTTCTCTCTTATGACCTGTGGGTTTGGGGTTTTGTACAGAAATTGGATGCCAGTTCCGATTTCCATGAGAGTATTTCCTTCATTTTCTAAGGCTCTTATGGTTTGAGGTTTTACATTTAGGTCTCTGATCCATTTGGAGTTAACCTTTATGCATGGGGTAGATAGGGGTCCTGTTTCAATCTTCTGCATGTGGTCAGCCAGTTTTTCCAGCACCATTTACTGAATAGGTTCTCCTCTCCCCAGTGGTAGGTGGTGGGGGCCTTGTCAAAGATGAGTTGGTTGAGAAATTGAGGTTTTGCTTCTGGAATCTCAATTCTGTTCCATTGATCTATATGCCTGTTCCTGTACCAATACTAAGCTGTTTTGATGATTGTAGCTTTATAGTAAAGTTTGAAGTCTGGTATTGTGATACCAGCTGCTTTTTTTTTTTTTTGCTGAGGATTGTTCTGGCTATTCTTGGATGATTGTGTTTCCATATGAATTCCTGTGTTGTTTTTTCTAGGTCTGAGAAGAATGTAGTTGGTAATTTAATGGGTATTGCATTGAATTTGTAGATTGCCTTAGGTAAGATGGACATCGTCACAATCTTGATTCTTCCGATCCAAGAGCATGGGATATTTTTCCACTTGTTCATGTCAGCTTCAATTTCTTTAAGCAGTGTATTGTAATTTTCATTGTAAAGGTCTTTCACATCTCTGGTTAGGAAGATGCCAAGGTATTTCATTTTTTTTGTGGCTATTGTGAATGGAATTGTATTTTTTATTTGGGTTTCTGCTTGTTTATTATTGGGGTAGAGAAATATGATTCACTTTTGTACATTTCCTTTGTATCCTGAGACTATGCCAAAGGACTTTATCAATGTAAGGAGGCCTTTGACAGATTCTCTTGGGTTTTCAAGGTACACAATCATATTATCTGCATAGAGAGATAACTTGACTTCCTCTTTTCCTATTTGAATACCTCTGATTGCCTCCTCTTCTCTGATTGCTCTAGCCAGGACTTCTAATACTATGTTGAACAGGAGGGGTGAGAGTGGGCATCCTTGTCTAGTTCCAGTTTTCAGGGGAATTGGTTCCAATTTTTGTCCATTTAGGAGTATGCTGGCTGTGGGTAGCTCGTAGATGGCTTTTACTATTTTAAGGTATGTTCCCCGTATGCCTAGATGTTCAAGGGTTTTTATCAAGAAGGGGTGCTGGGTTTTATCAAAAGCTTTGTCTGCATCTAATGTTATGATCATGTGGTTTTTGTTTTGACATCTGTTGATATATTTAATTACATTTATGGATTTAGGAACGTTGAACCAGCCTCGCATCCCAGGAATGAAGCCTACTTGGTCATGGTGGATGATTTTTGAGATGTATTGCTGAATCCGGTTTGCTAGGATCTTGTTGAGAATTTTAGCACCTATGTTCATCAAAGATATTGGCCTGTAGTTCTCTTTCTTTGTTGGATCTTTACCTGGCTTGGGTATCAATGTGATGTTGGCTTCGTAAAATGATTTGGGGAGAGTTCCATCTTTTTCAATCGCCTGGAATACCTTCAGTAGGATTGGTATCAGCTCCTC